>NC_136637.1:18691472-18778972 GCF_949748355.1 Melanostigma gelatinosum | reverse complement strand
TTACCAGTTACTTTGCGGATGAAGATTTCTTTTCAAACAAAATTATTAGTGACATTGCAGGAGCACTCCCTTGCTGTTTCACCATCAAATACAGTGGTTTCGATTATCTAACACTTGTTTACGACCGGTCTAATTGTCTGCTTGTGTTTATTACATTGTTTTTTACATTGTGATGCCGCTAGCTTTGCTGAAGTAAAAATATATAAATGTTTCCTCCACCACAGCTGCAGCAGTGGAGGAGGGAGGTGTGTGTGTGTGTGTGTGTGTGTGGGGGGGGGGGGCACAGTACGAAGAACGAGCGAGCTCCGAGAATGATTGAGTGAGAAACAGAAATAAATTGAGCAAGAGTGGGAGAGTGGGAGAGAGAGAGGGAGGAAAGAGGAGAGAGGGAAAGGAAAAGTAATGCGACGGAGCAGCCTTAGGGTTACAGGAATGTGGGGGCTCCTGAGTTCAGGAGTGTGTGTGTGTGTGTCATATTAGTGTGTGAATACTGGGGCGACTGAAGGGAGCGGCCCCAGAATTAATTACCCAATCAAGATAAGAAGCCAGGGAAAGACATTAGAGAGGTCACACTACAATTAACCTCTTAGTCTAAACCTCTCTCGCACGTGCGCGCACACACACACACACACACACACACACACACACACACACACAGAATGAAAAAGTCATAGACCTGGAGGTCCATTGCCGAAAACGCAGTGAAGTAAAGTCACAGTTCGATATCACCTTCCAGCACTGACTTTCGCTGACCACTCAGCCCGATGTGCTTTTATTTTGAAGCATTTCCTGTATTCTGTTATTCTTGGGGCGGTGTTGTGAATCTACCTGTCCGGTTCCAGAAACCCTGGCAGAGCCGGCTTGTTTACAGTGGGATATTGAGTGAGTCGGGGGCTCGAGTGGAGTGGAGTCGGATGTGGTTCACACATTCCACCAGAGACTCAGATTACACTGCAGGAAACACCGGCCCTGCAAGACACACACTGCCTGACTCTGTGATTTATAAACACACCGCTCTATGGGACACACACACACACACACTCACTCTCGCAGAGACACATTAAAAAGAAATCTCAGCGACTCGCTTTGAGCCGGTGCTACAACCTCCATCCCTCGCTCACTTTCCTCCTTTCCTTCCTGCCTTTCCTGTCATTCTCAAACTCTCGGCTCTTAGCTCCGCGTACGTTTTCGTTTGTATCATTCGTTTCATATTCTTAAAACTACTCACGTTCATCAAATTCTTTGATTATGATTTCGAAAAACACGATAGGTGCCACATTTCAGTATCCGCAGGAGTAATATCCTGACAGAACTGATGCTTCAGCAAAAAAAGCACGTCATGAAAATCAATAATGATTACAGGAATTCAACGCAGAGCTGTACTTTGCAAATGGCAGAATGCTGGATTTAGTGGTATTGTTTTACAACATGAGATTGTTTCACTGCACAACAATGTGATGTTTGCAGCTCTTCTTAAGAGTGCAGGGTTGGGTGAGACGATGCTATACTGTGACACAACATAACTTTGTCAGTGCGTTTCTCTTTGCTTTCTATGTCGTCAATGATGAGGACTCTCCCTGGCAGTATTGCAACTTGCATGAATGTTGGAACAACCTTGATTTTTTTTTCAAGTATTTACTTTCTCTGAATTTAAAAAGATTCTGCATCGTAATTCGCCGGGCTCCCTGAAAATATAATTTTGTATTTGCTGAGAGAAGATATTATCCATGTTGCCCGAACAAGGGGAGCATCTTAAAACATTCTTATTGGGGTAGGGAGCGGCAGGCTTTATGGGAAATGTAGTCCAAACACTGATGTTCAAAAATGCTGCCTACAGAAGCAGATGTAGCCCTTTCGGAATGAAACTGCATTAGGAAGAATGATTTACTTTCATTCTCCGTCTCATAATCCTCACGTTACAGCCCAACATTCAAAACAGAACACAGCATCATTTATAAGAATGCCAGAGCGATGTAGGCGAGCACTGGTCCCGGTTCAGCTCTGAATCCCTGCCCAGACCCTCCCTTTCTCCCCCGTCTGACAGTCCAACGGCCATGTTCCCCGAAGTCGCTCAGTGGAGAACTCTGGGTAATCAAGCCCAGCTGGGACTAGGGGGCAAAGACGCAGGCTGACGTCGCTCACCCCTTTTCTCCCTCACGCTGTCAACAAGGCTCTCTCCCTCTCTTCTCTCTCCACCTCGTCTGGCAGGTTTCTCTCGTCAGGCCCAGTTGGCTGATAGCGCAGGAATCCTGGCCCACAATCCTCGGTGCTCCCTCGCTGTCTCTGCGCCAGCTGAAAAAGGTGCCGGAGATGCACCTATCCATCACACCCGCTGACGCCGCGGTACAAATAACTGCATAGTATGCAAATGCAGGCGTCACAGAAACAACTCTCACGACCGCCGGATAGCCGCCTACAGCCTGAAGCAGAACCGGAGACGCCGCCTGTCGCTTGGCGAGACCAGGCCTTCCTGCCTTCATAACAACCTACACCACTGTGTGTCACCGTCTTCATCAATGCTCCTTTATATTCGTACACCTTCATATCGAATGTGGCTCCACACTGCTGCCGTGTCTCTCCTGTTTCTCTCTGGCAGCAGTACCGGGTCAGTCTGTGTGTTGGACTGCTGAGGGCCCCAGGGTGGTTCCGCTCTGACAGTAGGAGGAAACTCCTTCAGGAAATACCAAACTGCCAGACACACACACACACACACACACACACACACGCTCTGTTTCTCCTACAAGCAGACTAAAGCTCCTGCACAAACTGCTCGGGTTAAGAAGTCCAGCCCAAACGCTGCTGGCCTGCAGTGTGGTCGTACTTGTCAAGCAGTTTTGTCTGTTGAACATCTCCTTTTTTTGTTAAAATAAGTTCATGAACTCCCTTTAATTCCAGTTGATTTTGAGTTGTGTTGAATCAAGTCTTATTTCAGGTCAGAATGTTTTCAGGTTTCCTGCCGTGTGCTCCCGGTTAAAAAAAAAGCTCAGCTGCCACATTCACTCCCCAAACCTCTGGTGAAGCTCCTCGTCGTCAGGTGTAAAGCAGCAAAAGTAATTCATGTGTTAATAAATCCTAAACTTCTACAGTCTTGTACTAGTGTTAAGGTCAGATCGTTTGTGGTGGCCTTATTGGCTTGGCTTTTCGGATTTTCCCAGATTACACAATATTTGGCGTGTAAAAGGTTTTCTTTTGCAGTCCAGCACTGTCTAACATGAAATATGTTGTGATTCTGACTGCAGTAGTTCAATGGTTTGTTACACTCATTTCAAGGTACTGTTTGTCTGAAATGCACCTCTATGTCTGTGTGTGTGTGTGTGCATACATTTGTGTGTTTCCAAGCTGCAGCTCTGTGGTTGACCACAGGAAGTTCTAATCAGCAGCACGGCGTAGCTGCTATACCTTCCCTTTCCCCTGGTGACCTCCTCCACACCCCTCTCCCTCCACAATAGAGATACCAGGATCACATTACAGACTCTGAGGGTTAAGGGTCAATCCCATTTTTCAGCCCTCTCTGTCCCTTTTTCCCCTTACAGATCCTTTCCCAGGGGTTAAAGCCTCCCGTCACCTAAATTCACATCAGTTCACGCGTGGCGAGGGAGTGGTATCCGTCGGAAACCCTCCGTCTCCTCTCCCACACTCTCCCCCCCTTCCTCCCTCACCCACCCACCCACACAGCCTTTTTAGTGTCCTCTTGACAGACAGTTCTCTGATCTCTGGGACCACTCACACAAAGACATGGACATGGTTAAAAACATGTTTAAAACACTGCTGGCCTCTTTGTGTCATTGTGTTGGTGTGTCTCTGTTACGCCCCAGTTAAAGTCTGTGCTTTACTGCTGCAGAGGATCGGGTTACTGGGAGGTAACGCCGAGTCTGTGATGACCTCCTGCAAAGGAAACCAACCACTTTACAATAATAATGCAATGCAGCAGGATATATATTTTGGGCACCCAGGGTTCCACAAGTAAAAGTCCTGCTCGTATTCTGCACAATTAGCCCTTTCCCACCGCATGAACTTAATCTGTTCCCGGAGGCTTCTAAGGAGCTCGACTTTTAAGATCCTTGAGAGACGTTGGTGCGAGGTTGTTACTTGCATTTCAAAAAATGGGACATTTGAAATATTTTGGTTTGCTCCGCTGCACACTTTGTAACGCTGTGTTTTTTTTATAATCCTGGTCCATCTTTTTCATTTTGTCCTTTTGTTTGGCTGCATGTTGTATTCCCATTCCTGGGTGTTTGTTCTCGTCTTTTAAAGTACCCGAAACCTGCATTTAGTATAACGTTGTCACTGATTTAACCTTGACTGTGTTAAATATATATATATACACATATATATATATATATTTTGGACACAAATTTAACATAACGTTCATCTTATTTGGGGATTCTGGGTGACCTTTGGTGACTATGGCTCTGTATTTTGTTTGCAGCAACAACGTGAATTTACAGCTCCGATACGAACCTCTGATTGGCTTCCTCTGCATAGCAATCGTGTCTGAGGATCGTGGATATTTAAGTACTTTGAGTAACGATTTCTCAGAGACGAAGCTGAAATCATGAAAAATGGTCAAATTTAAACATAACAACCTACAGCGATGAGTAGCATCTCGTGTCTCTAAGTTAAGGACATAAACGATGAAGTGGGAATTAACAATGCCGAAAAATACTCCTGTCACCAGCGACTCCTTCCACTTAGCAACCCTATACGTGTGGCCGATTCGGAGAAAATAAAAAAATAAGAGTCAAACCAGCCACTTAGTATGATATACACATGACTGACAGCAGAGCAGTGCTTTAAAGCATAGCTTCTATACTGCAGAAAACCGCAAACAAACCTAACATGAGTGTGCTCTCCCACAACACAAATCTGCTTTTGATCATGTCACGGTTTCATAATCCCTGTTAATTCCAGTTTGACCTTCAAGCAGACAAGGGAGCAACAGCTTAACGTCACTGAATCTGACAGGCGATGACATTCTCACACACTTCCGCAAAATGTCGTTTTAATAAGCGTCATTAAATTGCACTGAATAGAGAGAGAGGGCACAGCTCCACGAGGAGCGAGGGATAGTTGGTGTAAACGATGGAAGAGGAAGTGACGCTCATCATTGATTTCCATTGTTCTTATATAACATACAGTAATATCGGGCTGGGCGGTATACCGGTTCAACCGGCATCACAGGTTTTAATTATCAGTATGATATGAATTTTTCACATACCATCATACAATAGCTGAAACAACTTCTGTCACTCTTCAACAGGCATCAATATATATTGTTCGCAGCTGAGCGTGCCACGTTTGGAGCTCGTTGTCTTCACTGTATTGAGGGGGAACCCTACTCATGGTCATAACTTTATAACAACAATTAACAACCCACAACTAACGCTCTTCAACAGGGCAAAACACCACGACACAACAGTTTGTGACACATAAACAATTTGTAACACTAATAATTGTACATTTATAAAATTTCCCCGCCGAACTGCATGCTGGGTAAAGCTCGCTAACAACAGTCTGCTAACAGCTGGGAGAGGCTCTGTCGCGGCAGTAACGTTACATTAAAGAACAGAACAGAGCGATGCAGGATGAACAAAGACTGAACAACAAAAGGTATTTTGGTGAGACACATATGCAACGCTGATTACCGTAATATGTGTGGTATTTGTTATAAATGCACGTTGGTACATAGAGGGTGATAAGAAGCTGTACTTGGAGGGGCTTAGGACCCAGGGGAATGTAGGTGAAGGAAACAGGAAGTGTCGGAACGGAAGACACGCCACACAATTCACCGCTCGCTGGCCGGTTGACCGGCAGGTTCTTTTCGGCGTTAATTAATGAATGCTTTAATGCGAAAAAAAAAATACCGTGATATACCGTGAAACCGCCAGAGTCTTACAAAATACCGTGATATGCATTTTTGGTCATACCGCCCAGCCCTACAGTAATATCCCCTTTATACCTTTCATTACATTTGTTTTGGGTGATCAATCACTGAGGATGGATTGTGATCCGATTGGCCAAATCACCTCCGAAGGTGGTCATGGACCTATTGTGACCACATTGAAAACAAGTGTAAATGCAACTGTGTTTCCAATCCACACACAACGACTAGGTGGGTGGAAATATGCGATCCTGCGCAAAGGAGAAGAGTGTTTGGACGTAATACTAGGACTAAATGTAATCAGGTTAAATCACAATTAGATACGAGATCGGGATCAATGAGCCTCCGCTGATTGATGCACACACGTACGATGCGTGCTTGAAACTAACGTGTTTATGGTACAGCATAATTCTGTACAAGTACAAAGGAAAACAGCCAAACGTCTGCAAACAACAGCAGTGCATGTTCACTGATGTACAGACGGAGTAGCAGGCTCTACTTCACAGTCATTCGTGTGAGGAAGAGAGGGTCTCCAAATTCTGTCCAAACCTTCCGGTCACAACAGATCCAGATTAACGTTCCTCTCCGTCTCTCGTGTTAAAATCAAGCTGTCAAAGTAATAATTGGATTGAAAAACATAAATACATTGAGACTCAATATGACTCAAGACGATCAACATTAAAGGGACAAAGCACAAATAACTTGATTGGGATTCCGAGCATGAAAACCTGTTCGTCTGGACTTGGTAGATCTATTCAACTGTATATTTCAGTGGACTTTACTGTGAAAAGTTTTTGAGTTGTGATTCATTACAAATCATCTTCAAATATTTATGGGAACTGGTTGAAACGCTGTAATGGACACTGGGAAAATTGAAACTACGCGTAAAAATCTGCGACCATTTCCTACAACCTTGTCTTTTATGGCTTTCCGTGCAGCAGCAGCAGAGCGCCTGGCTGTGAGCGGTGTTTCCAGACGGCAGAATTCCAGGTGAGCGGAAAGGGAATGGCTTGACTGGTAATCGTCTTGGAAAAGGACACCCAATTCCTCCCTAATCTACGGAAACCTTTTAAAATAATGCTAATACTTCATGCTCCCTTCGTGTGAAAGTACCGTGGTACCTCTGCCAAACATCCAGACTCTGCACTGATAGCCGTTTCGTGTGTCAAGTGCCATAAATTCAGCCGGCGGAGCTCCACAAAGCTTGTTCAACGGATAAATCTTGCTGCTCATAAAAGTCATTTGCTCCTTCATGTCTGTCTGGTGTTCAAACATTCGCCTCAATCCATCAACGCTGCTAACTGTCAGAACACTGAGGCCTCTCCTTCCCTCACATTTCCCCTTATCACTGCCTTCTACGAAGAGGAATCTGAGGAATCCTGGAGCTCAGTCTGTTCGCCAACACCCAATACGACACGGCGAAACACGCGCACACACACACAAACACGTAAATCGCACAAATTGATCACAGATGCTGGCGCTAACTACTGCGGGCTGAGAAGCAAGAGCGGAATAAAACAACATAATGGACAATGACGTGTGAATCTGAGCTTTGGGACGATGTTTCGCATGCTAATAAAGTCATACACTGGCCTGCTCCATCTTTTTCCGCCACCTCTTCTTGTTTTAAGAACTACAGCACTGTATAGGAACTCCACCCATGTGAAATGGGCTGACTTTGCTGCCTCAGCGCTTCCATCCAAACGGCTGCGGTTCAGTCAGAGGTCTCGCTGCCTCGGCCCCGAGATGAAGCACCTCGGAGAGCCAGCAGTCCTAACTGGCCCCTGGCTTCCACCGCCGGCCTCTGACTGACACCGCTGCACTGCCAGAGACATAAAGCAGGATAATAATAGCTGCTCATTCCTCCCTATCCCATACCGACCGACCAGACAGGCCCACACTGTCCAAATCCATACATGTAACTACACGATAAAGGTGAATACGGTCTACAGCCGTACTGAAATCAGATCCATCTCGGCAGGTTCAACATATTTCAGCGAGTCACGACATCTTGGTCGGTCATGGACTCCGTCTGATGCTTTTTGTGTCAACCTTGTAATAAAAGTGAAATAGTCCCTTAAGAGGAAAAGTCAATGTTATTCATTACCAGTGTCCTTTTTGTCCATCTGTTCTTCTGGTTATGATGATATAGTGTAGTTATCGCTTTAGCAGCGAGCGCATAGGACATCACTAAACTTCAATAAAGGGGTACAAGTAGTCAACAAGTTAAAATGAATGACCCAGAAATCATCAGCAAGAAGTAACTCCAATGGAGTGATGTATCCCTGCAGGGATGTTTCAGGCCGGTGCTTCTTTTCAGCTTGCAAACTAGTGACACTGGGAGGGCATTTCCCCAAAATGTCACTGCATTAATGATTTATTTGGGGGCGGATTCAGAACTATTTACAGTGAAGCTGAGATTGTTGATTCATCACAATTACCCAGACTATATACTGTAACAGAACTGTGACATTGTCAAACGGTGTGCGTTCACCACCAACGCATCTACAGGAGTACAAATGCCTCAGTCGTCAGTAAATGTGAGAGAAGAAGAGTGAGAGGACACAAGAGTGAAAGAGGTGCATTGCACTCCTTTCCATCACTCTTCTCCCCATTGTTATTACAGTGAGGTTGGCAGGTATGGGATTTTGAGACCAGACATTGAAGTTCTTTGTCTGTGTTGTTCTGTCGACATTGACTTTCAGGGGGAAGTCTGCGTGTTCTTCACTGTAGATACTTGCAGTGTCGCCATGCTGCTGTACCGCTATAATCCACCTGGTGGTTAAAACACCAGATTAACCCAAAGGAATAATGGCCACAAGAATGAAAATAAGACCCACGTTGTAAAATCTGCCTTAAAGAAGTGGAATATGAAACAGCTGACAGGCTGAAGAGCATCTTGTGATTTGAAAAACATCTCAACTGGATGTCTGAAGAGCAGTCCAACCTAATACTGGGAAACTCTAAAAAAGCCACGATATTTCAGGCTTCATTAAATAGCAGATATTACGCAACAAAGCAGGCCAACTGTGAAAATGTTCTCTGGGGCACAGGCACAGAAGTGTATGAGTTACTGCCTGCAAGGAGCCATTATGTCAGCAGCACACACACGTGTGTGTGTGTGTGTGTGTGTGTGGGGGGGGGGGGGGGCATACCTGTTTTTCTCATTGTTAGGATAAAGAATTTGCTCCGCAGTGGGATCTGAAACTGTGGTTGCTGCAATCTTCCTGTGTCTGCACGAGTTGTCCACCAGTGGTGGTACTATGTACTGGAAAGTTGAGACAGTTAAAGCAGTAAATGGTGTGGATTTAATTCGGGTTATACGACATCTGCTGAAAAACTAAGTCGCTGGACAGACAACAGAGCTCGCCTCGTCCTCCTCCAATCAAAGAAACTGTAAAACTCATTCATGTGTGTGGAGACGGCACTACAGTGGATTTATGAGGTCTGGACCGCCAGCATGGAGTCAAATGAAACCCAACACCAGCTCTGTTTCTTCAATGAGGCCTAAGAACCGAGCACCTAATGTCTGCTGCTACAAAAGACACCATTCGGACTATAAAGGTGTCACTCTGCTTCAACAAAGTGCTCGTCGCATGGTCTGTAACCTCCAACCCCCTTTTTTGGCACAGGACTGTGAAGAGATTGTCCAAAAGAGTGAGGTGTTATCCCCATTTGAATGACTGAAGCCACTCTCTGCTCGGCTTTTCACCTCACCTTTGACTCCTTTGACTGTCGCCATTTGGAACGGTGACAAAAACTTTTGCTTTCCAATGTAGACGGGCGACACCAAATACCAACTACTGCACTTCATCTTGAGCATACCGTCACCTTAAGGTCCCTGCTCGCGTGTACTGTTGGTGAAATATTTGGTCGACCTTGCTATTTGGTCTTGTTTATTGACGTGTTCTGTTTTCCCATGTGCTTTGTCATGTTGTTTTTTTAAGGAACTCTTTGTAACTTTGGTTTTTGAACAGTGCTCTACGACTTTATATTAATACCACGATGTATTTATATTCCTTCCATCCCATCACTTCCGTGTCAACCTGTGCCTGCTCCACCTCAGCTTGTAGCTCAGCTTTGTTGTTCCAACGCCATTGAGCAACAGATTGCATGATCATACAGCTGCAATGCAACATAAGAGTTTTTATTATTTTAGTTTTTTAAAAGAGGAAAGACACAATTACAGTCTGCCAGGTTGGTTTCCAGTTTCTTTTACTTCTTTTTTTTGTTTTTAAACTTGAGTCATGAAACTCAGGTTTTGTTTTTCTGGAATTGAATTCCATCTATCGTGTATATTCAGGCGTAATGGGGGATGAGGGTTGCACAATAGTGCCCATTTGTTCAGCCTGGTACCACCTAGCAGACCTGCTAAATATATCATGTCGCTTTAAACTCTTGAACTCAGATTTTCCTCCTTGCATTTCTTTCTTCAGCAGCCTCGACGCTAGAAAATACAGCTCTTTTCCACATTGTATGACATCACCACATATATTCAGCATCATATATATTATGTCTCTGCTAGTTGCAACACTTCATTGAAACTATATGACGCTTGCACTAAAGGAGTGATTGAAACCACCATGTTCTCACGGCTGCACAATAACATCAGTTGGAAATGTTCAAGGCGTCATGTGATTTTGTACACACTCGTCATGTTATACACATTTCCCACACGTTTTATGTCTCTCGAGTCCCTGAGACCTCGACTAAAAGTTGAAACGTTTTTTTGGGGGTTTGAACAATGCCTGGCTGTACAACATGCGTTTGCAACAATGGTCCAGGTTGAAAGGAGTTTTGCCCAGGCACACCTTCACACATTGTGTTTTTCTTAGTCCTCTGAATACCTGGACAAAGAAAGTGCAGCTACATCTCAAAACAAAAGTGCTGAATATCAGGTCAGGGCGCTCACATGTCTTCGTTATAAATAGCAGCAGGTGATAAACTGAGACAATGAGTGTACTGATGCGGCTTACGGGATTCTAATTGCTATTTAAAGTGTTCACACGTCTGCTTTGGGTGTGAACAGTAAACACGGAGAGTACATCATTACTTTCATGTTTGTTTATTCCTTTTATATTTGATATAAATATTTTATTTGACTATTAATGCACTGTGCTTGTATGACACTGAGCCGTGCAACTTCACCGTGAACCAGACTAGCTAGTTACTTAGTAATGGTGTCTGTGCACATGCTCTGTGATGGCTCGAATTTAGGCCGCTTGCAAAGGTTTTGGTTCCTGTGTCCAGCTTTGCTCAGCTCATGCGTCGTCTGTGGGAGCAATCAAAGCGCGCTCCGCGAAACTCATGACATCACTAACTGAAGTAGCGAAGGCAGGTCACAACACTTCAACAGAAAACCACAAGGAATGCATCCAGCGTCACACAGCGAGGATACCTGTGGTATCCAAGGGTGGAATTGTCCATAATAAAGTCGTCAATGCCAACATAATTAAGTAACCGATCAGTCCGGTTTGTCTTTGTTATGTTGATGACCTCAACTGATTTGTTTGAAAAGGTGTCAACAACACCCGTTCCCTTTATTCTCCTGGATCACTGGGACTGTTGTCTGAGCTCCTCATCCGATGACAACAGGACTGATGACGTGGAAGAATACGCAGCAGAGTATTTTGGGTGAATCGGTTGCGCACATCTCACTACTGGAATGACAGCCATCCGCAGTGAGGAGGAAGTTCAGAGTCGACACACTTACAGACAGACGGTGGACAGCTGCCGAGGTGTGGTTTGTCAACAGGGCTATTGTTCAGGGGTGATGTGGGAGCTTTTGATTCTTAACCTGCAGGTTAAATAAAAATAAATAAATAAAAAACAGGCCTGGCAACTTCTCTGCAAAGGTCTCACAACCCACAATTAGCATTTCATGCTAGATTCTGCCATGCTCTCAGAACTCTTTTCAGGGAACTAAAAACAAAAACTCAACCTGAAACGACAAACTGTGTATTGCGCTGCGTCCGCTCATGTGTATGCAGCGCACACACTCACACAGGCCGGTGGTAAGCAGCACACCCGCTTTACACACTCGTTTGTGCCACACAAGAATAAACTTGCACGTTTAAAACAAAAGGATGATCGACAGTGCATGACTGCACTGCTGTGAATGCTGCTACGTGACTGTAACAAAGACGAATCTACAGCTCGCTGTCAGATGTTCCCTCCGAGTCAATCAATTGCCTCCAACTCATGCGTACTGGGAACCGCAGTGATGTCAGCGTGATGATCTTGCGCTGAGGTAGGTGATTAATTGACTGGCGCTTAACTTAAGAAAAACAATATTGACAATAGATTAATCTTTGGAGTAATTCGTCAAACTTCTTATTTGAAGATGTCACTTTGGGCCCTGGGAAACAATGATGTGCATTTCCTTCTGCTTTCAAACTTTTTATTTTTACTCTAAATTGCCCTGATTCAGTAAAAAAAGATGATGATTCGACAAAAATAAACATGTAAATGTAACTTTCTTCAAATAAATGATCAAAACAAGAAGAATGTCATCAGTTTCAGTTGCTTTCGTTGCTTTATGATTTTGATCGAAGTCGTGACTATCTGATGAAAGAAACAACGTTTTGGATTCTGGTCTCCACAGAGTGCGTAGGTGGTAGGTGATGAAGGGGGCAACTGTCTGTCTGCTTTTTCTGACAGGAGGATAATCTCGCCTGGAAGGGCATTCCTGTGTTGCCGACCAGCGCTCGCTGCATCACTGTGACTGAGACGCAGACATTGAGTGCAAGAGGGCGATGAGGTGGGCTGAGAAAATGACAGTGGAGGAGTTCTGTGCAACCCTGATAGGACAGAGAGCGATAAAGACAGAGTGAGAGACAACTTCCCATTCATCACCACTTCTGCTCCTCCTCCTCCGCATGAGAGGTCGGACACAAACCGCAGCGCTGTCACTCAACTCGCAGCAGCTAATCCCCTGCAGCGACACGTGAACTTGGAAGTATGGCAGCAGGGCTGCATTAGCACGGACACGCGCAAGTGTGTGTGTGCACGTAGACACACGCAAATACATGCACATACTGACTTGTGCACAAACGTAATCGCCGCAGTCCAAAACTGAGTCGATATGAACAATCAGTGCTTCCAAAGCTAACTGGGACAAATTGGGATCTGCAATAAATAATTCAGGTTAAAGTTTAAACAAAAGAACAGATGATGATCTGAAATTTCACACGTTCATAAGTAGTAAACTACAGCGTGGAGATATTTTTTGATAACGTTGGAATATTCCTTTTACACTTAAGGAGCTCCCCAATTATTTTATCAGTCATCGTGAATTATGTTCTGTGGCTCTGGTGGAGCTTCGACAAGTCCAGACAATAAAATAGCCCAGATGATGTCATAGTGATGTCACCAGGGTGACTTTTTCTTGGGAGAATTGTTTTGAGCAATACCTGCATTACAAACCAGGGGCATGGATGTTTGAAAGCCATGGATGCTTGCCATGCGGGGACGGTCCAACTAAAATTCTAGATGTTATTTGTCTGTAGACGTCAACATCAGCAGAAACTAAACAAAGCTCACGTTTGAGTGCAGCTTGAAACGACAGGAGCTAAACCAAAAAGAAATATGATAAACAGTACATGGAGCTGAGTTTACCAGAGGTCTCACAATGGGTTGCACCACACATTACTAAAGACCCAATGTCTATAGTATCGATGGTAACAGTTCTAACCGCACCAGGAATGTTGGGAGTTGTAGTTTTCGCCCTACTTTTGTCTGAGGAGGAGCTCTAAAAAAAACCTGCATTTCGCAATGTAGTATTCTGCATTTCTGGTTTGACAACACACGTACACACAGAACAACACACGTACACACAGAACAACACACGTACACACAGAACAACACACGTACGCACACACCCACAAGCACAAGACAGCTCCACCTCATCTGTTGTGCTGTACTAATTCACGTATCAATTTTCAATTTTAGCATTGCTGTAGTTCCAGCCTTGTAAATCTCTCGACAAGGTCTAAACACAACTGTGAGAACCAGACGAAGGAAACCCACTGAACTAACTAGAAATATCCTCGGCCACGGCACTGCATGTCACCTGGCAACCAAAACTAATCACAACACAGCATAGGCCGTGACACACCTTCGCAAAGATCAGGCAGAGGCCACTCACCTCAGTCAAACCTCAGTGCTGGCAGAAACCCACAGGCTGACAAGTGTGACTGACAGCTCTACAAAGCCAATTCAATGGAAACGAACAGCAGCCATGACAGTTGGAGCAGTTAGCTGTAGCTTTCCAGCAACAGTCACAAAAACCCCGACAGCTTCAAAACCAACATCTTTTGCTTGCGTTCTACAGTAAATGGCTGTGGTTTGTTTTATTTTCTATTCAATGAGCATGTTTCGCATCCAGGAAACAGCTTCCACAACCACAGCGGTAAAATTCCCGGTCACCTCTGCAGCCTCGAAGGCTTTGTTTCCCAAATAAACACAAGACAAGTGCACGGTTATACACCGGGAAACACACACACACACACACACACACACACACACACACACACACACACACACACACACACACACACACACACACACACACACACACACACACACACACACACACACACACACACACACACACACACACACACTCGCACCACATGTGAAGCACACCTGCATATTTCACCCCCTCCCGCCCCGCCCGGGTTGCTCGCCCCTGTCCCAAGGGGCTGGGGAGATAAATGAGCTCATGTCAAACACACACACACTGACAGGGATAATGATGAATTACATATATATTAGCACACAGCCTGAGGACTCACTCTTCTTACGTACAGACACACACATTTTCTTGCACCAACACAGCAAACCAAAACCAAAAAGGTGCGAGTAAGCGGGATACTTCATGCACACGCGCACACGCACTCACACACACACACACACACGATGACAGGTATTTCCACTTCAGGAGAGCCACAATGCTGAGCTGTGAGCCCAGTGTCAGTCACTTCCTGGCTGAAGGGGTCAGAGGTTAAACACTCTTCAGTCTATTTAACCCCTTCTACAGAAATGAAGAGACAGTGAGACAGAGCAGAGAAGTCGCCTGCTGTAATTGAACCGTTTCGCTCTCGTTATCCCTGCAATCTTTACCCCGTTCCCTCCGAGCGTCGCAGGCGATGCAGTAGAAACTGTTGGTTGTTCCAGCTAATTCACTGAAACCTGGAAAGTGAAGCGCAAACTAACAAAGAACAGATGAAAGCGGCTGACGGATAGAAGGAGAGCTTAAAAAAAAAAAGATTACAAAAAAACAGAAATCAAGAAAACCTTTGTTTCTCAAATGTGAAATCTGCTTGCGACAGTTGTTTTTCACTGTAAATTCAACATATTTTGGTTGAGGACTGTTTGTTTGATGGACAGAAATAATAAGACGTCACCTCGGATTTGGATCAGAACTTGTGGCGCCTGATGAAGGTCGATGACAGCGATATTATAGCTCTAACAAACTAAGTGCTGCAGTGAACGTGCAGGAATTATTGATTTTCTTTTAAACGACTTCATTCTCTTATGCATTTGTCTACCAGGTGTGCTGTGGACAACACTTAGTTTTACCATGTGGAGGAACAGAATCTTTCAAATCCCTTCAAAGCTGCCGTCACAAATTTCATCGGCTGCTTAAGTCAGTAAGCGGATGTTGCAACTAGTTTCAGCTTTATTGATGGACTGCGTTGGTTGATTAGGTCAGGTCGGCATCAGCACCAAAGAGTGTATTGTCCATTTGTTCTTGTATCACAAAAGCTCTTGTGAAAGACACCAAACGGCTCCTCTGCTGATAAGTCACCACTGTGTCTAGAGTAGTTTTCAGTGTGGATTCTTGGCTAAGACCTTGAATGAATGAGCCGACGCGTACAAAGAACACAGGCCCAGGTGTGTGACCGGTGCTTCCATCGGCAGTCAGTCAGCAGGGGCCTCCTCGCTAATCCTCCGCCGTCACTCAACTGCATCTCAGCTCTAATCTCGCCGGACCAAAGCTCAGCAGAGGGGAGCTGCTGGCTTTAAACCGAGAACCTGACAGCTAATCTTCGGCCACAACACCCCGGGGTAACACTACACCCTCCCCAGGGGAGCAGCCACAATGCCCCAGGGCCACAGCGATGAGAGAAAGACCTCCCAAATATCAGAGACACTTCACGCCTTGGGAGAGACGGAGGGATACAATGATGGCCATTTTTTGGGGTTTTGGATGCTCACCGCCGCTATAAATTTAAGCACAAGCTGATAAAAAAAAAGAGAGACATTACATTTCTTGAGTGCTTTCAAAGCAGCTTCTCATTCCGCAGAATTGCCCTCACCGGCTGAGGGATTCAATTCAACACACGCCATCGCTATTAAAGTAGAAATGGTCAAGGTCGCTTGCCTGAATACGAGCCCCCATTCTGCACCAACTGGCAGGATGTAGCCTACATTACTCTTAAAGAGGCGGACTGGCTCGTTTAAAAGCATACAATAAGCAGTCCGGGGGGGCTGCCAACTGGACCCGCTACAGCTGATAAGTGTGTGGTCCCAGACACAATGACCGGCAATCAGATACATGCAGAGAATACATGCAACATTCATGTTACGGTCAGGTATAATGAACAATATGTGCTACGCTGTTTCATGAATTCTATAGAACTGTATGAATGACAGATTATCAGCAGCAGTGAGTGTGCTTTGTTGATACGGTCTGCAAGTCTGCCTGATAAACGGCACAGCAAGCAAGAGATCAGAAAGAAACAGAAACAAGTGCTCCAGAGAAAAAGGAAACATTGGCAATAATAATAATAATGTGTAACATATGGCTAAAACATGCTAAACCACCAGTATGGTTCTCAAGTTATCAATAATTAAGTGACAAGTTAGCTTTGGCTGAAGTCATGAGGAATAACTGCTTTGTTTCCTACAAATGAACAAAGGAAAGTCTAAAGTGTGAAGATCATGGTGGTCTGGAGGTGAGTGGGCTCACTGGAGTCAAACATTTCTGAAAAACCGGACTTACCACTTCGGTGGGACGGTAGTATTTAGAGTCCACCTTTATATGGACCACTCCCGTCTCCTGGCAACGGCCAAGCTCATTCTCATCCTTTCCCTCCCACCTGGAAAGACACACACATTTTTACAACAATGTCCCACATCTGCTGGAGGGTTCAGCTTTCCTTTCCTCCGTCTCCCTGATTATTTCTTGTGCAGTTTGTTTCTTTAACGTCTCGTGCAGACAAAACACGCCACCTGTTTAAATCAACACAGCAGTCATACACACACACACACACACACACCTTCCCCAACATGCCAGTGTCTGCCAGGAGGTGAATGAGAGGTGAGACAGAGGAGGGGACTGAGATGTGGCACTGAACAGGAGATAGAAGTTTTCTAAAATATAGCCTCTTTCAGACATGGACCCTGTTACATTGATGGCTTCACTGATGACCATCCTGCTGGTTTCTCAGTCCACGAAAAATACATTTTCTCAATAATTTGACTGTTGATTTCATTGAATATTGAACTCTGGTGCAGATTTTAAACAGGAGGACAAAACCAAAGCATACTTTTCTATGTTAGAGGCATTTTGCTGTGTAAGTTGTGCTGCCTAGCCTCGTCTCATGTGGGTTATTTTACTTACTTTGGAATAAGAAATGACAATTATTAATCGTTCATTTATTAAAGCGCTTTGAAGAAGACAAAAACCCTGGATAGAGTATCTCTGTGAGTTCATGCTGTGACCGTTACGTTAATGTGACGGTCTGTGTATGTGTGTATCTGTGGGCACTCACACAATGGTCTTCCCCACATGTTGGAAGGCCTTCTCCACAAACTCCCTCACACTGTGCACCTCCCCCGTCGCGATGACGTAATCCTGCGGCTCCTCCTCCTGCAGCATCAGCCACATAGCCTGAAAGAGACGGAGAGAGGACAGGGACAGAGAGGTTAAACCACTGAGCGATCATAAAGACAGTTTCGGCGCTCCACACTGGACCCTGCCCAGTTCGGTCCTGACAGACAGGAAGTGAACCGAGGACCTCTGAGCGTTGGCATTCGCGCGTACCTCTGTCCTGACGTCACCGCAGGGGACTCGTGGGACAAATATCGTGGGAAAGGAGGACAGAGGGCTCCCCCAGGCTCACTGTGTTGCCGGCACACACAAAGCACACACAGCATGCACCTATGCACGCAAACACAACGCTTTAAAACGACACCAAAAGTTAATAAAAAAAAAAAGGTAAGGAGAGGACAAACTTCCAGAAATAAAAGTACAGCAGCATCAAGTTCTGACTTGTATTTCTAACCGGCCGGTGCAGGCAGGCAGTGTTATCATTAGCCGATATATCCCAGTGAAAGCTGATAGTCTGAATCCCTTAATGGACCCAGCGCTATATTAAACGGCCAGCGAGAGTGCCTGTTCTCGGTCCCATAATATTTATGGTGAACCAGAGCCAGCAGGTCAGAGCCGCTGACCTCTGGCACGTCGAGCCTGATTAGAGGAGCCTCGGAGGGGACACAGAGACAGACCGACAGACAGGAAAATGCTCATAACTGCACATGTTTAAAGGGTGACATACAGTAAATGAGGGTAGGGTTTTGATTTATTCAGTCTGCTGGTAGATTGAAGTTCTTAAATATTTTCTGGTAAACTACTTGAGGTACAAGAACAGCGACAAAGAAACCAACGCGTGTTGAAATCAAAAGCTAGTTTATTTTTCAATGTATTTGTGTTTATTAACAGATTGTAGCTCCTCAGCGCCTCCCTTTAATATCTCAAACAAGACGAGTCCATAACTCGTGATCATGAAACTGACAAACAAATCCTGTCGATGGCTCCGTCCTGATGCTTTGGTTGTGACACAGTTACAGCAGTAACTGATATTGGCAACTCATTGGTGCGCGAAAAATGTCGACATGAAGAACCAACATTTTTGTGCATGGTTTTCAGTTTTTAAATACTATCAAGAGGAAATAGATTTCGTGAAGCTGACTTGATGATGAGATGAATGCAACAGGTGCTTTACAGTTTGGGTGAACAGCAAAAACTCCCAACACTCAATGAAGGTAAGTGACACCTCTCACCACGAGCTCTGCTCCGGCCTATTGTACACGAGTCCAGCCACTCAGCTGCTGTCTGTTCTCCACAGCAGAAAGGTGGAGAAGGTGTGGAGTTGGTTTCCTCTCCGTCTCTACAGAGGTTACTCAAACACTTTGCCTGTCTCGCTCTCAGAGGATCACATCAGCGCAGTTCATGTGCTCTACTTGGTTTTGCATTGAATAGTGTGTGTGTGTTTTCCATGTGTGTGTATGTGTTCCATCCGGCCCCATCAGGATGTTTTATGTGATACAGTTGGACAGAGCAGAGACTGGCTGTCTCCCTCTGCAGTAGTACTCATAGGTGTGTCTTTTGCAGAAACACACAAAAATACTAAAAACCAAACTTCCCATAAGCAGTTCACACAAGCTTCAATGTCGCTCACACCACGCACAAAAGAAATTCACTAAACTGATCCTGCAAAGTGTTTATCCACTTGAGAGCATGCATGTATTATTAAACTGCAACGCAAACTGCCCATTAGATATAGACAGTAGAAGTGGTGCAAGAGGAAACGTCAGGCGTCGCCAAAATATTAGCATGAATGCTATGAACGCCGTAAATATACACAGCAAATTGAATGCTTGTTTTTGCGTTACCCTTTCATGAACCATGGTATTGGTCAACGGGGACGTTTTGACCTCACAGCAGGACCAGATGGAGGGTCAGAAGACAATAAGAAATGATCTTCTTGGGACCATGACATGTTTTATTCTTTCCATGGCACTATGGCCGTTAGACACGTTGCGTACAAAGTTTACATTTAACGTGTTCGCGTGACAACGGGAAGTGCACAAAATGTTAACGAGCAGCGAGGAATGCTCCTCCTCGGGGGGGCGAGGCCATCCTATCTCAGGCTCGTTCAGGGTCAGCTGACCGCTCAGCGCTGATGGCTCCCCTGAGCCTGACCCCTCACCCTCTGGCCCCTGATGAACACACCAGATTCTCACACTGCTGCATGAGCCAATAATAGCACCTCGGTGTCGGACTGACAGCAGAACAAATTAATCGAAGCGTGTTCAATTTTCCACGAGCAGAGCTCCATTACAATCTGTGCTCACAATTGTTCCCACATTTTGGGCTTTTTTTTAAGTTGATTTTTCCAATATCATGTACATCCTAGCATGTGCTTCAGAGAAACAAAACCGGGACCCACTCATAAAAAAAAAGGCCTCCATAGCGCTACGTGAGTTGTGAAACTGCACAGGGAACCTTTTTCCCCTTGAATGATAAAACAAAGCAGCATTGTAGGACATGTAGGACGGTACATCAGCACTCGTCCCAAAACAATAAATGAATTAGCTGGTTAATGCACTGCCAAGTTACTTCAAAATGCTTTATTTGAGATGAAAACAAACGCAGCAGAGAGCTAATCAGTCACAACTCTGACAATTGACATATATATCATTGTAAATGGAATATCTTTTAGTTTGGGATGTTTGGCCAGACAAAACAAGATGTATTTTGATGGTAACTTTCTAGATACAAGAATAACAATTTAAAAAAATCATCAATAATTAAAATAATCACTACTTGCAGCCTGACACATTACAATATAATATTTAAGAAATCATAAAGAACAAAGATCATAGATCTAGCCTGAGAATTGAACCAGAGGCCGATTCACATCACGCCATTTTAAACGAACCGGACCCTTTCCTTCTCAGTATGAGCAGGATTAATTATCGGTGGAAACGCGAGACATCGACACTGTTACACTGTTTTGATCATCTTGACTGTCGGATTATTTGAACTGGTAATGGAGCAGGCTCTTTCCCTCTTCCCCGCGGGCCACGCTGATGAATGTGTGGCCTGCAGGAAACTGGATGGCTGCGATGACGGGAGTTGGAAACGCAGCTCGGCTTCTCTCGCAGCCAGAGAAAATGTTTACGGCTGGAGCTGAGTGATACGGCCCGATTCTTAACCAGGAAATGTGATAAATAACATGATGTGTACTCGATGCAGTGGGAATAAAGCTCAGAGAAATCATGGGAGACTGTGGTGCATTCTTCTTCTAATAACAGCTAAGGGGAGAGTGCTGGCTCCACTGCGGGTATTCCCACATTTAACTCATCTTTTTCTCACTCTCTTTTTCAGGCCACTCTTCTTTCTCTTCCTCCATTTTTCACTTTTAGGCCCCTTTCTCCCCTCAGGTGCCCCTCCTCTCTCTCTCTCTCTCTGCCTCTCTCTCTCTCTGCTTCATTAGCTATCTGATAAACAGCTCGGAGGTTCAGCCCTTCACACTGAAC
Source organism: Melanostigma gelatinosum (assembly GCF_949748355.1). Lineage (NCBI taxonomy): Eukaryota > Metazoa > Chordata > Actinopteri > Perciformes > Zoarcidae > Melanostigma > Melanostigma gelatinosum. The sequence goes on along the minus strand of NC_136637.1, from coordinate 18,757,758 downwards.
CCGCACCTTCCTGTTCACATGGCCACAGGATGACCCCCATCACACACCCCACACTCGACTCCAGCTCAGAGACAGATACTGACCCCTGCAGCCACCCGCGACCCCTTTACCTGAATTATATTCTGACACACACGAGGGGGAAACCTGCTGTCCAAAGTTCAAATGCCGTGTTTTGTTCAGAGACTGCAGAAATAACATGGATGTATATAATATCTGTGACATTGGAAGTTTCTGATGGGAATGTTTTTGAAATACATACTTAGCTTAACCTCTCTTTGCCACTTTGACTACCGGGGAGCAGAACATTTGAACACTGGAAACAGTTTAGATCTGGTCAGTTGGTAAAATGTCTGGACTTGTTCAGCTTCGTTGAAATGTCTTCTTTACTTTTTTCGTTGGGCAATATGACGTTATATACCGCTAGGAATTGTATTTGCAGGATTTTTACGCCAAGAAGTATCTTCTGTCAGATACTTAATTCGTCAAAAATACATTCCCACCTGCATTTGTTGTCCAAAACCTTTGAGAACATGTTTTATAAATATTGTAATTATTGTACAAACATATACGTACCATGCCAGAAGATTATCCGTACTGGCCATCGAGCAAAGTTTATTTCATCTTTCAGGACTAAATGCTGAGGTAATATATCCATCTTTCACTTCGGTTTTGTTGTTTGTTGATTTGAATATTAATCTACAAAAAGACATCAATCGAAGGGATAAGATGATAAAGTGACAACACTCATTTCCAAACATGTTCTGAAAATGTAAAAAGCCGTAAAACATGTCACACAAATTAAGGAATAGAATCTGAACACAAAATTAGTCAAAAACAGCCTAAAGAATAACAATACATGGTAAAATGCCATCAAACCCCATCCCTAGCTGTCATCTGCTGAAACCTGCTGTAACATACCCGTCTACAGCTTATATATCTCCCGAGTCATTTTCAAAATAAAACATGTTCAACGGCAGTCACAAAAAAAGTAGCAACTCTTCACAAATCAGCGACTTTGAGGACACATAAAAAACAGTGACTTTAATCCAGTAGAAGTTTTCATGGCTTCAGTATTCAGATGTGGTGCCACTTCTTTTTTTTTCTCTCTACCGGTGTATTATATTTAATCTAATCCTTTCCATATGCCTCCGTCGGATAGAGCACAGATAGAGCACAACCAAAGCTCCGACACTGCGGGAAAATCCCTGGTGCAAACCAAAGGCAGTCTGCTGACTCAGAGTACTTGTGTATAGCTCACCACTGTGATACCAATGGCTGCAAAACTACTGTTCCAGGCCCTGAACTCTGTGTTGCTTATGCCCAACATCTGCTAATGTGAATGTCATACTTTATCAATCCCTGAAGATGGATTCGTCCCACACGCTGCATCTCCGAATAAAAACAAACACATAAGTGTGTTCTTGCTTGAAGACAAGATGGATGTTTCCTGGTATAGAAACCACATCAGACCACTCTCCAAACCACCATGACTTATCTGTACCTCCTTCCTCCGCCCCCCCACTCTGTGTCTCGCCTCCCTCCCAGCGTCCCAGGCTGTTGTAGCCCCCCGGTCCTCCGTCTCTGGCTGCTTGACTACAGCTGACATGTGGAATGGCTCAAGGTAAACACTTAATAGAGCTGCTATTATGGTCGCAGAAAGCCATCAGCCCCAATCACAGCCTGCTAATGCCATTAACCCCGGGGTTTCACACACACACACACACACACACACACGCGCACGCGCACACGCGCACACACACACACACACACACACACACACACACACGCACGGGCGAATGCATAAACACACACTAACACACACGCACTTTCTGACTCACTCACAAACGCAAACATATGACAAATCCGCTTTTACTTGAAACCATAAAAAACTCACTCATGCCAGGATTCATTCACATTCCTGCATCAATAAAAACAAAGTTAAGTAAGTTTAAACTCTAGAGCATGAATAGATTGGCCACCTTTAATATATTATCACTTAAAGCCACTTGTGTCCGTCTGATTCATTCCAACATTTGTATTCTCACAGAGCTCAGCATGTGCCCTGACGGTTTTGGAGAAGCTGCAGGTTCCATGTCTTCCCCACTGCAGACCTCGACCAGTGCCGGCTTTTCCACATCATTAGCAGCTCAAGAGGTACTCAGGACTGTTCCACAACATGCTAGCACAGCTGCCAGACAAGAATAATAAAGCCTGAAAAATAAGAAGAAGAGTGCTCTTATTTTGGCGTGGATCAGAGGGAAGCCTTGAATTGGAGAAGACGCAGCTCCGGGCCTGCCAGCCCCGACTCATACCACCGATACTGAGATTAACGAGCTGCAGTCACGAGCTGCGATACAAGACATTCATGCATCACGACGCAAGGTCACACTCGGGCTCAAACGCGGCCTCGCTCATGTATGTCACGAGTTGGTGTTATCGGCTGCTCTTTTAGGACCCACATCCATCAAGGCCACTATACTTCCCGGATGCACTGGCAATCATCTGCAGCCATCTTGTACCGAGATTAGGCAAATAGTATTGAAATTACGACTCCAGAATGACATCGGCCCCAGAGCAGATACCACACTGAGGCCAGATATCCTCCTCCCATTGTAGATGATTACTTAACATCTCATTTATTTACAATTACAGAAGACCTATTCTTCTCTCAGCTTGGGCCTTCCATCGACACTCGACTTTTCATGCCTGAAAACAATAATGTGGTCCAAAGGGGATGTGCTGTACATAAAAAACATTGGCGTTGCATGTGGGGGTGAACGAGGCAAAATATAGTTTACCAAAATGATGACATATGACACAGACATTACTGGGGTGGCAGAGAAGTGTATTTAGACTGAAAGCAGAGATATGTGTGTGTTGTTCACGGTCAAGTTTACCAGTGAAGTGCAGCCGCTGTCATCGTTTTAACAGCTCGTTTCTTTCCGTCTACAATCTGAACTTGTCTGTGGTGGTTCATTTCACTTTGTTTGGCTTGACTAAAAACACAAAATGAAACAATTGTGCAGCGTAACTTATCCGGCGCAATTTGATCTCGGCAAAGACAAATTCAAGCATCATTGTTTTGAAAAACACGTCACCCAAAATTCTCAATGTGTCACAATTGTGAGCTGCAGTGAACAAACAGAGCGACGCCGTCTTCCCATTACATTTTGGTCTTTCGACATCATCCGCAGGTTTTTGGCAATGAGTCGATCACGTAGAATACCTTCGGACAGAAGAGGCGGGACGAACACTGCTTGTATCACGCAGACCGTTCACATCCACGGCCGTTTGACGAGAGCGCAGGGAGAGTGTATGGAGTTACATGTGAGTGACTGACGTCGCATTGCGAGTGTGTCTGTCTGTGTGTTGAACAGCATTCCACAACAGCGCAGGATAATCCCAAACACCGGCTTAGAGAAGAACGGACACGTCTGACAGCTCCCTCTGAAATTCTGCTCTCAAAGGATCCTTTTGTTCTTTGAGCGTTCTTTCTGCGATACACATCACACACACACACACACACACACACACACACACACACAGACACACACGCTCAGGGCTCTGACAAGGTGTTTGAAATTCGAACAACATGCTAAATGGTGTCTCATAAACCAGGTGATATAAGTTCTCCCTGCCACTCTAAACTGCATATCACATAACAACGCCACAGTGCTGTCAACACAACGCTGACACACAATCCACATCGGTACAAACATTTTGACACGGCAGAGCGGGCGCGTCAGGCAGGAGAGGAAGTTTCACAAAAGTATTTTCTGTGGATGGGCACTGAACCTCCATACGATTTAAGAACCGACCAGAATGTGCCCGTATCGAGTATCAAAGTGTTTTTTTAAAACTTTTAAACCTTTGATTTGGTATTTCCGTATCTAAATCACGTCGTACAGTTGACGACGTGCAGACGTTTCTCTGTTTGTTGCAGATGAAAGGATTCAGAAAGTGATCAGCTGACAATCCCAAATAGCCTGCGGGGCGACTATCTGCAGTGGAAAAAGAAACGGAGAAAAGGACCCGGTACCAAAAGCGAGGCGAGTGGAGCCGAGCCGAAGCCATGCACTGGAAATGAGGCATCTTTAAAACAACAACACGATATGCGCAGCAGGTCTTTGGATAACGACAAAAAAAAGAAAGCATGACGACTTCATGAAATGATGTTGCATTAAACAGTGTTTCCTGTGAACACTCCTCGCGATCGCCCGTAACAACATAACAACACAAAAGTCACATGCTTCTCAAATTGGGCCTGCAGGGACATTCAGTCTGAGGCTCAGTGACGAAGCCCTGCCGTCCATTATGAACCCGGTCCGTAAAAACAACAATAAAGTGAATCTCAGTTTGGCGCCGTGAAGGCCAGCACCCTTTCAACAGGCAGTCAGAGGGGGCCACATAGCAAGTGAATTAAAAAGCACTGAAATGGAGATTGGTGGGCTGACATTCCAGGAGTTCCTGAGTGGAGAGGTTCATCGCATGAGTTGTTCTTTTCCAACTTATTTTATGTGACTTCACTCAGTTATGTTGGTCTCTTTTCTCATATAAGGACAAGGCGTTTTTTTATTTATTTCTGTGTCCGCCTGCATGCCACAATCCCTGATGGTCTTGTAGTGAGTCAGTAAAAGGCAGGGGTGGATTTGGCAGAACCGTGAGCCAGACCAGACCGGGACAGATTGGGCTAGAGCAGGCCCGGACCAAACCAGACCAACTCAGGGTGTAGACCGGGTCCTATCGGCCCAAACAAGACCGCTTTTCCAACTCTACTCTGCGTAAATACGCAAGTAAGACCCTCAATCATTCAATTCAAGGTCTACATTTACACACAGGCATTGATTCACACACACGCGGAGTGCCATGCTAGTATGCACAGCTAACTTTCCCAGGCTCCACCTCAGGGAGCACACATCATCCAAATGGCTGCTATGGAGCTGTGATTTTTTAGCAGAACAGCTTTTTTTTCTTTTCTTCCCGTTACTGAGCCCACTATTTTTAGAGATGGCTGAAATTATTAAACCCCCTCCTCTTCACCCTCCTCCTCCTCCTCTCTCCACTCATTCCCGCTCTGCTCTCTCCTGTTGTGTTTTGACCAAAAAAGTCACAGACTGCAGCGTGTTTCCTCGTCAGACAGACCGTCTGGACGTCGAGTCGAAGACAGACGAGGCTATATTTACGGTCTGACTTCATCCCGACCGGACATACGCACACAGAGACACATGCTGCTGTAGCATGGTCGGGGGGGGGTTGACGCACAGATGACCGCAGCTCCGCCGCCGTCTCTTCCACTCTGACCATGTTGTGCTGGCCGAGCCTCACAGCAGTGGTTGACCTCAGAGGACGCTGTACAGCACCGTCGCCCCCGAAGAGGTCGCAACGTCTGACAGACGAGGGAGATCGCAATCGCTCACAGCGAGTCCAAAAAGCATTTTATTCACACACACAGGGCTGCTTCTGGTGGGTCCACACGGTAATCTGGACTGTGCCCAAGGGAAGGACGACTTAAAAGGGCTTTTACTCACAAGATGACACAACACCTCCCGTCAGCCTAACTTAACGTAGTGTTCAGCAAGGCTCATTATTAACAGAGGTTTTGTTTCATCTGTAAACAAACACAAAGATTATGACAATTTCTGGTTTTAGTTACAGGCTGGAACCATGTCTTGGCAGCTAGGAGCAGCAGCTTTCCACGCAGTGTGGTTGCCAGGTCTGATACCAGCATATCTGTACAGAGAGCTACACCAAAGGCTATGTTCCCCACCCGGATCCTCCCAGCCGGGCGGACATATGAATTCTGATTTGTTAATTTATTGCGGAACTAAAAAACATGTTATTAACTTCCATTTATTCCAACTGAACAAGATACCGATGCAGTAAAGTGCTTCTATACTTATCACACTTCACATGTGGGACCTTTAACACCTCACTTGGTTCTGTCACTCAAATAAATCAGAGCATAACGCTGCCCGACTCCAACCTGAGCAGAGGACTGTGTGGGTGCACGGGGCCAAGCTCCATCCTCAAAGCTCGGAAATCTGATTTTGCTGCATTTTTTTTTTAATCGTCCATGATGTTTAGGGGATTAGTAAAACAAACAGAAAGGATGCACTTGTTGGAACTTCTGTCAACAGCAGAAAATCTCTCCGCCTGTTTGCATTTGACCGTAAAAACTGAGCTTTGTCAGCGCAGCACAAAGTCTTTAAACTGTTTATGAATAAACCTCAAACACGGAGGTTTTAGTCTGAGAGAACAAAATAAAGGAGGAAACAACTACACTGACTTTGGTTTCTTTTCATTCAAATACTGAAGGCTTAAGCTTTATTAGCATGTTAAACAGAGAAAAAGCACATGATTTTATTTTGGGGCAAATGCTTTTCTTTAATATTTTGTGATACCTCTGATAACAAGCGGTCATCTTGTTGGATTTTCCGTGACTTATGCCTTCAATTTCGTTATGTTTTCATCAGACAAATGGCTTTCAACTGTACCCTTCCCCCCCAACAAACGACTGTTGCTGCTGATGGAAACATTCGAGGATGTTTTTTGGCTGAGACTTACACATGACAGCTCTGGTCGTAGAGTTTACAACAACACGCGGCTTTAGCGGCGTACCACACCAATATCTTACACATCGCATAAACACGGAGTCAGATGTATTCCGATCACGCTAAAACAACAAAACACTAAAAATCCCCCTGGCCCAAGTCGAGCTAATGTTCGTACGATCAATCAAGCCTGCACCCGTTCCTTTGATACTATCAGCGTGTTTGGACATCTAAACATAGCCGCATGCACGGGGGAAGTGCACCGATTCACACACGCTTCAACTTGACTGTGACCTCTGGGCTGCATGAACAGTGAGTCCTCAGTAAACAATCTTTCCATGTTTTCACCAGAGGAAGGGAATGGCTCTCATAAAGACTGTCATTCACCAGTTAACGTTAAAACACACACACACACACACACACGAGGTCGGGCTCGGCTCCACGGAGCGCGGACAGAGCTGCTGATTCTTGGAGCTCGGCGATAGCGTCATTTTTACACCGTGAGAACATGAGAAACACATTTCTCAAAGGAGCCCTCTCATTTGCCGTGGGTGTGTTACCATTTTTGGGGGTGGGGGGGACAGGAACACACACATGCACACCAGTTAAGTTAGAAGTTAAGTTAAATATAGTAGATATGCCAATATGTCATCGTTGGGTTATGAATAGGCAGCATACAGGGGCTAAAGAAGGCCGCGAAAGGCTTTTTAAATAGTCGTCTCTGGACTTCATTTAACTTTTACTGTAACCCAGTATAATCCCACATGCATGTGTGTACACACACACACATCCTCGTCGGAGACGGGGTATCAATCGCAGGGGGATGAGTGATGCAGGGCCAGAAAAGCACTTTATTTATTTTGCCCTCTTTGAACAGGCAGGAAGGAAAACAAACATCAGGAGGAGGAGGAGGAGGAGGAGGAGGAGGAGGAGGAGGAGGAGGAGGAGGAGGAGGAGGAGGAGGAGAGCCGCATGAACGCTGCGTCTGGACCTAACGAACCCACTGATTTTACACATCTCTCACCTTGCACCACAAACCGCCTGCGGAGGACGCACCTCCGAGAGAGGGAGAGTACATGCACAGTATGAAACGATTTTTCAAAAGGGGGAATGGTGGACTTCGATGGGATAGGACAGGGAATAGGGCATCAACTTGTAAAGTAGATTGGCGATGAAACAGTCGGTCGCTTCATCGAGTAAATAGCTTATTTAGGGTAGGATGATCGATCGATCAATCAATTGTAAATCATAAATCATTTCTGCATTCATCATTTTCCTCCTCCCTGAAATCGAGCCTGCAGTATGTGTGAAGTGCAGATAACACCATACACGACACAGGAAGCAAACTGTCCGTACGATTCGCTATCAGTGACGGCGTGATGTGATAGCAGGAGACAGATGATGGGAGTTGTAATATTTTTAGTCTTTCCACGAAAACTGAAAAGAGATAACGCCATGGGAAACTGGAGTCTGAGAGGTCAGATGAAGAGATGAGTGGTGTTTATTTGTTTGTTTGTTTGTGGAACAAAAGGGAAGAAAGGAAAGAGAGAGGACACACAGATTCAATGGAGGTAAAAAAAGCAAAGAAAAAGTGAGTTTATGTGAGAAACCAGAAGCAGAGGAGACAGTAAGGGGACAGCGGGTAAACTGTACGGGTGTCAGTCCAAGCTTTCTTTGTCAAGTGAATTTCCAGACTTCCTTCATGGGTTAAGTTTCAACTTTGACCCAGTGACACATGACCCCTGACCTCGAGGCTGAGACCAGGAGCAGCACTGCTAGAGGAAGACTCCGTTTACACTGTAAAGGCTGATAAACGCTCCGCTGCCGTTCGTCTGTCACTCACACCAATGCCTGCTTTCCTCTTCAGTGTGTGTGTGTGTGTTTGTGTAAATGTGTGTGTGTGTGTGTGTGTGTGTCTACGCTGGGCTCAGTCTCTCTGCTTAGGATTCGGTTCCAGACGCAGTGATCTCATATGAGATGCTATCAGCCTGTTTACCGTTGCTATGCTCCCCTGCGGCTGCTACATCGCTTACAAATTGGACAATCAAGAGCAGGTGTGTGTGTGTGTGTGTGAGATACCAATGTGTGTGTGTGTGAACGATTTTTTTGGTGGAACTACATCCTCTCCCCTTCCTCCTCAGAACCCCACTGCAGGTGGAAGAGTGACTCCTCCCCTGGTGAAACAGGGTGCACACAGACGCCAGGCCTGTAAACTTTAACGCTGTTTTGTCACATATTTAAGAAAGCGGTGAGTGTATTTATGGAGGTGCAGGGGCCACGGGCCCTCCGCGGGCTGCCGTCCAAACGAGGGCCATGTTGGATTGATTGGGCAGTCTGGGAGTGGCCGCAAGCCAACCAACAGTTTGGAGGGCAGATCTTACACGGGTATCAATGGGCACTGGATGACAAAAATATGACAGCTATTTTATTTCCAAAGGGGCATCATTCTTTTTCTTTTTTTGAGTTCTCTGACTTTATTCCTATTGAAGCCAATTTGAGTTTCCTACAGGTCTTGCATTTTTTCACATCCTCAGCCACCACAATTCAATGCAATTTCATATTGCAATCCTTGTTTTTTGCAGTGTAGGACAGGACCGACATGGTCAAGACATTAATGCGATACACTGTCCAGGTTAGTCTGTCTGTCAGAGCCAAAGTCTGTTCCGTATGTAGGGCTTGTGGATGTTTCATGTGATCCTAGTCTCCCACAGAATCAAGTTCCTATTGTACAATTCTGCAGCACACAACTCATGTCCAATGCCAATGTTCAGTGGAAGTATAGCGTGTCCTCTTTGCGATCAAAGAGGACACGCTATAATGTGTTTTCATGAAAGGAATGAAAACACAAAATGGCAAAGAAGGTTCAAAAACATCAGATTTGAACATAATGTGGGTTTCGCAGAATCGTCCTAAATCAACGCTGTCTGACGAGCGACCGGCCTTGTTGTCGTATGCTGAGACAACACTGATAGAGTACTGGGTGACTGGGAGAGAAACATGATGGCTGTGAGATGGTCGGGGTCTTTGGGGACAGCTGGGGAAACTGCACATTCGTCATTTTCAACAAAACATGAAGTGGGCACAACATAATATTTTACAAGCAGATAAAAATCCCTTTCCATCCTCCGTCCTCTTTTGGGTGACTATTGATTCATTAACGTTATCTGACCACCGCAGCAGCAGCAAAGGGAGCCGTGAAACGCACAAACGCACTCACCATTTCCTGGAACACACAGGTACACGCACACGTTTCCTGTGGGAATTTATTTTCAAATCAGCTATCTGCGATCTGCTGCTGCTGCTGCCAGCCTCATCCTCCGGCTTCATTACGTCATTAGAGATATCACTGTCTGATACAGAAAGCAGAAAGACAGCGAGGGCTTCGACGACGACGAAAAAAGACGAAAAACTGGATGAAAAAACGTCAAGATGAGTGAGGCACACCTGGGAAATCAGCGATATAATCGACTCTGAATGTTTGAGATCAGTTACAACCGTCACCGTTTTAGACAGATGACGGAAAGTAAACACACGAGTGTTGATTTTGGCAGGGACTTGCATTCCAGTTTTTTGACTCATTTACATGTTCCTAAAATAGATTTAGTCGTGAAACATAACACAGTTTCAGTCCAATCACTGATTCTTTCTTATGTATTTTATATTCTGTCCTTTTTCTCATTTTTTAGCAGATTTATTTTCAAAATTGGAATTTTATCTAAAAAAAAAATGACAACATCCTCCTACAAGTCATATCAATGATTAAATATTAAAAGTAACTCTGGTCAGGAGCCGTTTGTCAAAAGCTTTGAAAGTTGACACAGAATCTGCATGGCTCCTCAGCTGGCTGCATTAAACACTTCTTTGACGAAGCGATAGGAAAAAAAAAGCACTCGTATATTGTTTCTGCTTTTTCCACCTGCTGCTGCGGCTGAAAAATCAGCGTGGATGCCACACTGACCTACAACATGTGCGTTGAATCAAATCGTCTGCCATGCTGCGAACTTCTTCACCTTCAGAGACAAACCATACAAACATTACACAGCAATCTCTCTTGTTAAGAAGTTCAAAATGTTTTATTTTGGTCATTTCATTTTCCCTTGTAGTTTTTCATCTTATAATTTTGTCAGGTTGGTACTAAAATAAACATGTGATATTATCTCTGATATGTTTCATGCTTTAGCGTCATGCTGCATCGTGTTACTTGCCAACAAACGATAAATACACACAAACACAGAGAAGGCTGTGTGACACTAAGGCGTTGCACCACGAGCACAGAGTTCAAACATAAACATAACTCCGCTACCTCATACAGTATCTCAATCATCCACACACACACACACACACACACACACACACACACACACACACACACACACACACACACACACACACACACACACACACACACACACACACACACACACACACACACACACACACACACACACACACACACACAACCCCCCCCCCCCCCCCCCCCCCGCTGGTGTTATCAGCAGGGAAACCAGATCAGATGAGAGCGCCGTCGCTGTTGATACTGAGGCGATAACATCCGGACATTAACACAAAGATTCAGGGCCAAATGACACTGAAAAGGACAAACGATTACCAGTGAGTGTCATCAAAACACTGCACATGGTCGCTCCGCGGTCTCACACACACACACACTCTCTACCCCCCCCCCCTCTCTGAACCCAACAGAGGTGTGTGTTTCTGAAATGTTCCTGTAGTGTGTCCAATGTGTAAGATAAGACAGGAGCAGTGTAAACAGTAGAGTGTGTGTATTGAATGCAGTGCCTGCAACATGTTGAGCATAGGAAACAGATGCCTCACCCCTGGCTATATGAGAGAGAGAGAAAGAGAGAGAGGGGGGGGGGGGGAGGTTGTGTTTGTGTTGGAGCTTTTCAGCAGGGACTCTGCAGTCTTGTGGCTGTTGTTCCACATCGTTCCACAGTCAGACACCCAGAGGGGTACAAGGATAATAAAGCAGTGGTGAAGTTCGGCCATTTTCAGTGGTTCATGCTGACCTTTGCAAATTCTTTACATATGGCAATATGTGTGTCAAAGGTTCTCTTTGAGAGAGAGAGAGAGGGAGAGAGAGGTTCTCAAAGTCTGCGAAATACACCACGGAAAGTCAAAATGGCACAGTAGCTGTGTAGAGTTAATGTAGAACAGCTACAGCTGACAGAGAGGACCTCTATGCGACACACATGCCAGTGAAAGCCCAACTTTAAACATTGTTTTTGGCTGACCACAAAACTGTCAAGTGTGCCTTTACCTGTATCACAACCTTTAATGTTCTGGGTGTTTTAGATTGTGACTGGGAGGCAGGAACACAACTCGATTCATGTCAAGAACGGTGGACAAAATATTTTAAACTTTGATGTACTTCAGGGCAATTCAACACTTTTTTCCCCCCCACGCACAAGCGCAAGTTGTTAGTTCTAAAATGCGTCCAACCCTCTTGCCTTCTCTGACCTAACCTGAACTGAAACATGTGAGGCTGTCCTGCTACATTCTGTCAACATAACGATATTGACGACGCTCAAAAATACACTTTTACAATCAGTGAATAGATGTAGAATCGCTAAAGATAAGATGAAATTAAGACCCGAACAATAACATACCTTGCAGACAACAAAAACAACACAGGATAACATAACGCAGCAAAGAGTGAGACGCTTGAGTGCAGGAGAATCGGCTCAACGATCAGCGGCATGAATATTTGCACAGTCAGCTTTAACATCCGGGATGCTACAGGCGAGTCACTATTCGGATGTTATCAGAGCCAAAGGTGGTCTACCTCAGTACAAACCAGGAACTTCTATTTCTCTGGTGACTGAAAATGTACATAAAAATAAGTCCCTCCCTCCTCCCCTCCCTCCCCCCCTTTAAACTTCCTCCCTCTCTTCCCCTCATCCATCTCTCACACGTCACAGTTATCTTCACTCAACCTTATCTCATTCTGCAAATCCCATCCCGCCATCTTTACCCGCTATCTCACCTAACCCCCCCCCCTTTTTTTTCAAACTAAATGGATCCATCCCAGTGACGGTGCCTGAGGGTGCACTGACTCTGCCCTCAAACTTCTGCTGCAGCTCTTCCTGTGGAGCTGCAGTGGGAGTCACTGGAGGAAGTCTTCATCTCAGAGGACAGCCCACTTCCTCCTGAGAAAGCCGGATGGAGTTGAGGGTTGAGGATTACAGAACAAGCCACCTGCTTGTTTGCAACGAAGTGAACAAGACCAAAAACAGTCTTTGTGGATTGCGAGCCGCTGCTTCAGCCTTGCTGTGCAGCAAATATACAGAGCAATGCTGAAGTTCACCAGTACCATCCAACTTCGTAGAGCAACCGTGGTATCGTTTTTAGCAAAGCAACCATTTTATTGCCTTTATCCGGCCTGTTACCATGCTATGCTGTAAAAGTCTCAATAAGCCAAAAACAACAGCTGTTACAATCAATTTAAACTCACTGACTGAGGGCGAAATGCACTTTCGTGATAGACATCGTGCTAGAAATACGTTTTTGAGCGCTCAATGAAATAACCTTTAAAATGACTAATTCATTATTTTTACAATATCAGTTCATGGCGACTAAAGTACAGCTAAGGTTAAGGTTAGCCAACCGAAACACGTGACACAGTTTGGTTACGAAAACAAGTGTATTGTTGGTCTGTTACGGGACGCGAACGTTGACGACCTGCATGAAATTCCAGATTTGCTCCGAGCCCTGACGCTACTACGCCCTCCACGCCTTTATTCTTTTCCCCGCCACAGAAAAAAGCATGCCATGTCCTGCTTTGGCAGCCAAAGTTGGCACTGGCTGTGCATCATGCGCTTGAGATTCTGATCAACATGACATGGCATTACTGTTAAAAATTGTGTAGCCAGAGAATAGATCCGCTGGTAATCTCTAAGAGAGGCTCCTGCCGAGGCGAGACTAAATTTAGGGACTTGATGTTTGAATTCAGTGCAACGCATCCGAAAGAAAGGTGAGTGGCTGGGCAGTGAAGCCTCTGAACAATAGAGCCAGTGTGATCTGATGCATGCGGTATGGAAAAAAAAAGAAATTCTGTTACTCTCATTGACGTTCTCGTTCCTAAACATAAAACACACACTCCGTCTGTCTCTGCACCCCACGTTACTGCACAAGAACTGCACCCGCTAACATACTGTAGCGCTGCTAGCGATGGAGGCAAACAGGCACCAAGACGCACAAGGAAACAAAAGCACTTTCTGCGCAGAACAAACGACACGAGTGTTTTTGAATTTCCCCCCCCCCCCCCGGGCGCACTCGCCGAAGACTTAGTGGGAAATATTTGACTTCCTATCGCACACACACAATTGCCTGAGGGTGTTTTCCCTGCATGTAAATATTCAAAGAATCCTTTGTTTTGATAAGACAACAGTTCAGCCTCAGAGGGAGGCAGCGGCTTGAGTGAGGCGCTCATGCAACAACAGCAATTAGTCTTTTTGTATCAGTGAACTGTGATAAAAGGCTCTCTCGTCGTCGTTCGTGTGTGACGTTCTGAGTTCATTGCACACAAAGGGAGGCAAAAACACCAACGGCCAGCTTTTCCTCTGTATTCCACGGTTTTGTTTTGGTTTTACTGTAAGTCACCCTTGACTACGGATTTCCATTACAACCCATAACTGGCACTTGCTGCCTCCATTACCTTCACAATCAGGATCACGTGAAGTCAACTCTCCTAGACCCAGACTGATCTGGGGGGGGAGCGAATCAAAGCTGCTGACACACGTACACATTGAGAACAGTCAATATTTCTGCTGAAACTCGTACAACAAAGGGATCTTGATCTGCGGTGTTATAACCACATCAATGTATAGCATTTTGTGGCAGTGCTTACTGCTGATGGTCCTATTGTTAAAAGCTGCCCCTCTCATTGAACGAGGCACACAGGGTTTGACCTTATAATTACAAGCAGCTATTGAGTCTCTTTGGTAGTGATTCACCATCTGATGATATGTGGTGGTTGATCTAGACTAGAGGGATATTCCCAGGAGTGAGGAGACATAAGGGAATACCCATAAAAGTAGAATTTATGACAATACGTAAGTCGGTCAAAACTGTCACTAGTTACAGACCTTGTACAACCTGCTTTGGGAAGAATGTATTCAATTGTCATCACGCCATTAAAGCAGATTTGAGAAGGATAAAGTCAAAGTTGGGGGGGCGGGGGGGCAAAGATGTAGATCTGGATGGGGTTAACCTCGAGCGGTTCTTGTGGGTGGGCGGTAAGAAGCAGACCGGCTTCTTTTCATACTCGAGTTGAAACCTCGTTAAAAGCCAATTAGGCACAACAATAATCCACGCCAAATTAAACACACACTCACAATCTGCAGCTCTGCCTTCTACCAAAATAAAAATGAAAGGAGATCATTCTGAACAAAAGAAATACGATCTCCAGTCATTTTCTTTTTTTTATGACCTCAGTGTGTATGTGTGTGTCTGAGCAGAGAGGCTGGTTCCCATGGCTTGCGGACCACCGGAGTGAGCGGGTCGAGCTCCGAGGCAGTAAAAGCCCCGGGCGCCGTTAAGGACACAAGCTGAGAGTCCAGCACTGGACCGGGTCTTCTTTCAGCGGGACAGTTTACATGGCGAACACGAGGGGCCATGTGTGAAACCTTTAGGCAGGCTATGATGCCGGGACTCCAGCGGCCTTGAACGAAGAAAGCACGCTGACAAACACCTGCAGCGATGACATCATGCAGGTGTGGCTTCATGCTGAAAGACGAAAATAGATTTTCCGTGTCTGAAATCAACAACGATCGTTGCATCAAGTACACGCCAACGCACAAAGACCCTACGGCTGAAACAATTATCCTCCATGATTGACAATGTCGGCGACAAATTATTGAATGGCATCTCTGTTGTGATTCTGAAGTTGATTTATCTGCCTGCACTTGGCAGAGGACCATTCTGACATCATGTAAACATACACTTAACATAGCACTGAGCATGAATAACTTCAAATGGAACGACTTTCAGAAAAGGAATGCAACAACACGCCCGTGGTATCTGGAGCTTGCAGTGGGTTTTCCAGCGGCGTCTCAACGTAGAAGCAAAACTTACTCTTTCAGTTCATATCTTGATAAAGTGACGCACGTATATGACGAGCCGTTAACCGACAAAAAGTGTAACTCAAAACACATGAAAGAGAAAGTGAAGAAATCAGAGCGCATTAAGTTGTTTTGCGCTAACAAAACCAAAACAAGACAAACAACTTCAGTGTTTCCACTGCCTTTGTTCAAAGGTGGCACAAAGGTAAGTGCCAGGCATTTCTTTACACGCCAGAATAACCTCAAGAGGCCGATTCATTCACAAATAGATCATCATGTGCTTGAACGCCTCCGTGCAGTTTGCAAAACAAATGTGCGTCAGACTGTGTGTCATGGGATTCACTGCTTTTGCTTTCCGATTAACGCATTGGGGTTCTCCAAAAGGTTCCCTCATTTACTACCATCACTGCACTGCTGTAAACCTTCAGATTGAGCCCTAATTGAACTGGTTTCTATGGGACTAAAATGCTTTATTGCACCAACTATTGCAAGGCATACCTCCATGTCAGTATTCCCATGTTTTGTTTATACATGGTCATGTATGATACATAATTATGAAGGTACATAAATTGACTTGGGTGTGTTCATAGAGAAAAAAGAAAAATCATCATTCACATCGATCAGTGTCGGAGGTTTTGTCCTCCAAAAAGTACAAAACTGCATAATTCTGCAGTATGAATTCAAAAATAAATGCATTGTGGTGGGACTGCTGTACAACTCATTGCCCCGCTAATCTACGACGTGCGGTACTCTGCTGCTGTATTTTGGAGGGGGGGTGCAAACACACATTCCTGCCCACAATTACTGTATAAAAGTAAAACAACCTGCTTGTTCATTAAAAGACGCGACCGTCCACCAACGGGCTAAATCAGAACCATGTGGCTGGCAGGGAGCCTCTCTGCCCTCTGCATTTCAATATAGTGGGATGAACATCACACAGGACGGGCTGACGAGACACACATGTCCGACACTACATTACCACATATGTGGGTGTACGGCGGCAATATCTTTAGGGCAAGAGGTTCACATTTTTCAGCTTGAAATCCGTAATATGTCGAAACAGAAACACCCTGGGAAGAGGATTGTTTTGTAAAATTCTTCCATCAGATATTTTGGGCTCAAAGAAAATAGTTAGAAAATGCCGCGTTAAACCACTTCAAATCCAATTTATTTGGTAACGAAATCCTGCGTCTTAAGCGGCACATTTGCTCCTGCAAAAGCTTAAACCCAGCGAGATCCATAGGTACTCTAGTGTAGTCGACGTGGCTAGAAGCTCAAGCAGACATTATTGCTGTGTAGGCACTCGAGCTGCTCCTCCTCGGAATGTCTTTGTCTGTTTTCCAGAGGGAAACCGTATCCCCGGTATTTCTTGCCTCCGTTAGGCCATCGAGGAACGCCAGAGAGAAAAGCGAGCCCAGCACGCCCAGCGCATACCTCCGGCCTCCGGAGGAAATGCCTGGCATATTCCCAGAACAAAAGGAGCCATCTAGGCACGAGGGCAAAGAGGAAAATATATTAACTTGAACTTAAAGACTTTGTTTTTTGTCATATTCAACACGCAAAGTCAAAAATCGGAATCAGATGAAGTTAACCAGGCGGCAAGAGGAGCTGGGTGATACTTTCAGCCTGGTTTGGATACAGCTCTAAGCAGTTCAGACACATACGTGAGTGTGTGTGTGTGTGTGTGTGTGTGTAAGTCTGAAGTGTGTTGTGACTTGTGAGTGGTGTAGACATTAAGTGGCTGACATTAGATCTAGTCTTTGCGGGCTGGTCTACTCGCGTGTCTCCTTATATGCGCGCACGTGTGTGTGTGTGTGTGTGTGTGTGTGCGCAGTGCTTTCCAGAGCGTGCACCTGCGTCATATAAATCCGCCATGAGCTTGCTCCCGTAGCAGCGCTACATTTCCAATAACAGTCACAGAGAGGGCTCGAGGCGAGGGGCGGAGAGATGGCTACTGTACATTGCTGTAATAGAGCACAGCTGTGTATGCATGTGTGTGTGTGTGTGTGTGTGTGTCGGAGAGGTTCCACAGACGAGCGTGTTTCTGAGGCGAGCTGCTTGTAAATCTAAGAAATTGGCTTTCCATTGCATTTGGCTGCAGCTGAAACAAAAGCAAATCACTTTGTGATGGGAAACGTTGTCAGAATGTGTGACATGCTTATCGTGTACAGAGGACAAAAAGACTTCAAATATCAGGGCGGATGTACAAAATAAATTGCAGGAGTTTGACCCGGGATTAACTTCCTTAGTCTCTCGTGTTGTACGGTTCGGGTAAGATGGTGGTGGTGTTGGTTGAAAAAAAGTTGTTGCAACATTAAGTCAGCATTGACATTTTCAATTTGAAGCAACGCCCTATCCTTTTATTAAACATGATCAAATAACGAGAAAAAACAAGGGCCGGATGCCATTGCAAAATGTTTTGATACGAGCACCAATACCTAAAATTCAGTGTTGAGTTGTTGTTTTGTTGTTTTGTTGTTTCGATTCCAGCAATGTTCAATTCAAATATTAAATGTCGTCACACGTGCAGCCAACAATAAAATAGTCTACGACTGCCAACATTGTGATCTAACTCAAAAGCTTTCAGATCAAAGATTACGGTCATGACATAAGAGGATGACTGTATGCCAGCGCTGTAATGGACATGTCTTTGGCGGCATTCCATTTCATGCAAATTGCGTCGACAAACAAGTTGTGCGTTTTAGGAGACGGGTTGATCGTGGCTGTCTGTTGGCTTGATTAGTGGATATGACAAAAGCACAGATACATGGAAGCATAAAGAAAGAAAACAGAGACAAAGAGCAAAGAAAAGAGACTGAAAGAGTATGTGTGAGAGAGAGAGAGAGAGCGAGAGAGAGAGAGAGAGAAGAGAGAGAGAGAGAGAGAGAGAGTGAGTGAGAGTGAGAGTGAGAGAGAGAGAGAGAGAGAGAGTAGAGAAAAGCCTTCACCATCAGAGCCTAGCAGCAGGCTGTGTGAGGGCCCAGGATGCCTCTCTGTGGTTTAACTCCAGAGTTCTTCTTCTCTCCTGGGAAATAAAAACATTCTTGTTTTCCCTCCAAATGAGCGTTCTGGGGGCAGCCAGATGTGGAGGAGGAGGAGGAGGAGGAGGAAGAGGCTCTTCTCCTCTCAGTCTAAACTGAGGGGCTAGGCGGAGGGGACCTCCTACAACAGCTCCTCTCCTCCAGGAGACAGCCCACAACCTCGCCTTTCACCTCTGACCCCTCACCCCTGACCTGAGGGATGGGGGAGTAGAGGGGGGGGGGAGACCGTGAGGAGTTCAGAGAATGTAAAAAGCCAATCACCACTTACAGAGTGACTTTCCCTGAGTTTTTTGTCCCTTGCTGGAACAAAGGCCAACAGATGATGCAGATAGTGTTCTTCTCTGCACATGTACTGGATGTGTGTGCGTGAGGGGGTGGCTCTCGTTTCTTCCTAATCTGGTCCCTCCCTACAAGAGCATTGCGTCAGCCATCTATTTTGGCCTGTTGGACGATCAGGAGGAGAATACCATCAATCCTTCCGGGACCTCGAGAGAGACCACCGGCTAACACGGAGGAGCTGCAGGGGAGGAGGAGGAGGACACGGGTTCGAGCCCTGAATCATGGGTGGAGAGATAGAGAGATGGAGGGAGGGAAAGATGGAGGCAGATAACAAGGCGAGGGAGAGTGTGGGATGGAACTGAGGTGGGGAGGGGGAGGGCAGGAGGTGTTAAGAAATAGAGGATGACACAAGATCGAGGGAGTTGAGAGAAGAGTATGAGGTAAAGAGAGCAGGGGGGGGGAAGGAGGGAAGGAAGGATGCAGGTCTCAAGGGAACAAACTTGGTACAGGACGTCCTCAACAGCAGAATGCTATTTCACTTCACTCTGTAACCGATATAGCTGAATGTGAGAAGTAGCCCGGCAAAATAAACTGATTTACTGGAGGAGTCTTGGTCTTTATTCAACCACAGAGCATACGTCATCTTACAGAAGCGCAGAGCTCAGACCGGATGCTGCACCACCAGCAGAGTCATCTCAAATAAATACACAACAAAGCATCTGTGACCTATACAGTTACAGTTACAGCAAAATGACTGTTTTTGTTGTTTGTATGGTGTCTTATTTTGAAATGTCTACGTTGGTCATCTAGACTTCATAGAGACTCTCATTGCAACCCTATAAAGCACCCTGATGGAGGCTGTGTGCCGTGTTGGTGGAATAAATGCAGTAAGTTCCTGTTTGGTATTCTTCTTCCTCTGGACTCAGTTCGCAGCGACAGCACACTCTTTCTTCAACTGTGAGCAGAACACACGCCCTTCTCTGTTGCACCTCTGGGTGCAGGTTCGACGAGAAGGCAGCCAACGGGGCAACACTCACAGTTGCGAGACTGTTGAGCATCAGATAGCTGGGTACGGCATTCTTCTCAACAGGAAGCAGCTCTCTTTTCTTTTTTTTTCTGCACTCCCGGGACCTGGCACGCTAGGAAATCAATGCACTGCCCTCATAAAAGCCCTCACTTCCTGTCTATACAGGAAGCAGTCACTCACTCGCTCGCCTGCTCCTGATATCCTGCAGGTCTCAGGTCTGTCTGTGAGATTGTTCTGCCAATCACAACATGTTTATCAATGAAAACAAGCGCAAGAATGTGGCCTTATCAGCGCGGCATTTGTTGTCAGAGCGAGCGCTGAGATGAATGTAGTGTAAAGGCAACGAAGGTTGCAGAACGTGGCTAAATCAAATGCGCAAGCACCGTTTCACTCCCATTCTTGCCTTCCTTCCTATTTTTTTCGGCGGTAATTTCCACAGCGGAGACCTAAAGTTTCTTTTCCGTTGTTTCTTTTCTCTCTTTCTTTTTTAAGAGTCAACCTCATCTGTACGTTTCTTTCCCCCAGCAAGACCGAGTCTCGTGTTACATGTTAAAACGTAAAGCGCCATCAATAAACGCTGCTCCTGCTCCTTCCTGCAAACAATCAGCATCTGGTGCTCCAGTTTGTGTGCAAACCGAAAACAAATGACACGCTTCAGACAGAAAGACAGACTCCCCCAGCAGCATCTCTTGTGGGGATCACTTTATTCTTCCCAACGTCACTAATCTCGGAAATTCTCCCACATTACTGCGTCTCACCAAGTCCCACACCAGAGGTGCTAATCCAACAATGGTTATAAACCGGTTGGACGGTTGTCAACTCCACTTCCTCCTCAGGGGAAATATGCCCCCTCCCTTCAAATCAATGACCCCCTCCCAGCTGCTGAGCTCTTATTTACGGGCTGGAGCTGGAGCCTGGGATTATGGCAACATTTGACCTCCCACCTTCGACCCTCCAAGATGACCCTGTGCGCCGTTAAACTGCCTCTCTGCCGATATTAACCGATCTGATGACTCACTTAAGGGGGATCCCAGGTAACATGAGAACAAGATGGCAGATCTACCTGCTATAATGGCAGCTGAGGAAAATGGCTGCCAATTATGGGGAGAGGGACTCCGGCGAACTGAAACTTCTGAGATCACAAACGACTCTTGGATGCTATCGTTTTACATCGCTGTGGTTTGCCACCCAGTGGCACCTCAGGCCACATCTGCATCACGGAAAAGATGGCCTTCGAAGTATACTGCCATCTGTGCCTTGTGTTTTCAGATATTTCGTCTAAAAGGAGAAATAAAATGTGTCAATTTATTGGTTTATTTGAACTTTTGAGCTCTTTTGCATTTTCTTATTCATTTTCTCTTCACTTTCTTTTTTTATTGGCATAATTTTTTCAGCTTTTAACACGGTCAGAGGACCTCATTTACTTTAAGACGCAATAAGCGTATTCTTACAGCGTTTGAGAGCCTGAGGAAATAAAACCCTGTTGAAAAATGTCTTAAACTGACTTGCTTTTTGGTCTTTCAAGAAAGACATCAACTAACGCGAGTGTGAGCGACGAAAGACTGTATTGTATTTTGGTTTCCTTCTCAGTTTACATTGTATTTTTCAGTTTAGTCATTTAGGATCCCTTCACGAAAGAACAGCAATGGATACAATGAGTCGAAAAGTGAGGAACCCGAAGAACCTGAGAAAGCAACATGAGAGCCAAAGCCAGCATCCACCTGGCCTCGCCATGTTTATTATTACCATTATCCAGTGGTAATGGAAAGTTGAAACAAACACTGGTGCACCTGTTAATTCCACCCCCAGGGGAAACGGGCCCAACAAACTCTCCAGCTATTTCCTGTGGCCTTGGGGAGGGCGCGGGATGGGCAAGCAGAACCAGATGATGGGGTGTTGGGAGGTTACAGCTCGGTATAGTGCAGCAGTGGCCATCAGGGAGGTAGAGTCAGGGGGTAAAGGCCAGGGTGAAGGGAAGGGGGGGGGGGGGGGGCAGAGCCACACCCAGTAGGACAGGAGAAGGCTGGGAGGGGGGGGGGGTGAAGTAGAAGAGGACCCGAGCCCTTCATGTGAATCTGTTCCAGACCCGGAGCTAAATGACAGCATATTAGATCCAGACACGAGCAGGACGCAGAGAGAGAGAGAGAGAGTGTGCGTGTGTGTGTGTATTTATTACATTGAGGGAGTCAGATTACGATTGATTGTATAAGACAAAGTAAAATGGCTTTGGGAGTCGGGACTGTCTGATCCAGTGTGGACCCTGGGAGATCACAATGTGATTCAGTCGACCCCAATTTTTCCTGTTTACGACCATTTTAAACATGTTTTGCATCAAACAGAAGAAATGATGACATGACAAAAAAAAAAAAAAAACAGTCCAGCGCTGCACACAAACCCTGAAATTGTGCGGTGGGAAGTGAGTGAGAGGGCATTATTTCATTATCCACATCATCAGGGTTCAGTGCAGATCCAGCTGATG
Organism: Melanostigma gelatinosum; assembly: GCF_949748355.1. NCBI lineage: Eukaryota > Metazoa > Chordata > Actinopteri > Perciformes > Zoarcidae > Melanostigma > Melanostigma gelatinosum. Next base: position 18,735,301 of record NC_136637.1, on the reverse strand, counting down.
TTCATTTGTCTCGTAGGAAGTTAAATCACTTCCAGCTCTATCGGCAGAACTCTTCTACGCCCAAAGTCACTCCATTAACCGTCCGATTGAACATTTCCTCCGTTTATTTCCTCTTTCTGCCGGAATCGGAGCAAAAGATTTACAAGGCGAGCAGTTGTTCATGGATGTTCTTGGGCGGATGCTCGTCCCTTTGTAACAAAAGGGGAGTTTGTGTTCCCGCAGGATTTCAGAGATTTCCTCACAACGCCATTCAGTTTACAGATAATAATTGAACCGCTTGCCTCCTTTTTCTCTTTAAAATAAGTCGGGGGTTTGTTTGAAACAGCCGGTTGTCTGACCGCTTGTGTTTCTTGACCTGTCGGACTTCTTTGCAGCAATGTCGCCGTGTTCTGAGATCTCAGCGACTAACTTGGTGGGTGCACTGTTCCCATTAGCGATAGGAATAACCAGGTTGAAGACCCGGGTTGTGCTCCTTGCATATCTTCCATTAAAGCATCGACGTACACAGATACACACAGAGACGCTCCCTCAGCCCACCCGCCTTCTTCCCTTCGGTGTGAAAACATGATTCCTTCACCCTCCTCATCCTCCACCCCTTCCTCCTTATGATCCTTCTCTTCTCTATTCCCCCCCCCCCCCCCCCGCTGACGGGAATTAGAAAGCATAACAGCCGAGAGGTCCACTCTCATGGAACACCCAGGTCGCTCTCTCCTCCCCCTCCCCTCGTCCCCGCCTCCACCTCCTCTGAGCTTCCTGCTCGCACACAGCAGGCCCTTTCTTCTCTCGGGCCCGTGTTTCAGGGGGAGCCAGTTCGCCAGCGCACCACACCGGTGAAGCAGGGCCATAAAGAAGGCCTCTGAGCTGCGGGGACGGAGCCGTCGGTGAAATTGAGCATGGCAACACTAAATCCATCACAGAGCCGGGAAAGGGGGACGCACATAAATAGTCTACAGAAGACGGGGGAGATGGTGGAAAGAAGCGAAGGGTGAGTGGGGGCTGAGCTTCGGACTTCACAGAGGGTACAACAACAAAATCCTGATAGGTGTCTGCGTCAAGAGCACAGGGAACAGTGATTGTCACTTTTTTCAGTGACGCCATTAAGACTGAGTTAAGACCAGCGTTAAGGATGCATGAAAGAAATCCAGCCCGGTTATTCTTTTTACTACGGGGTGAACCTTTCCCCTATTTCCGCTAAAGCACAATGTCATGAAATCAGGCGTCGCACTGCGTTGCACGCAAGTGAACGTTCTTACCAGATAGGTTTTTTAAACTGGGCTGGTGACTGATGTAAGTCCTTCATGCGCCTCGTGGAGGTTACAATAACTGCTTTCCATGTTTTAAAAAAAATCCGGTCTCATAGTTACGCCACCAACACAGCCCCCTGCGTTTCAATTTAAAAAACATTTCACGTAAAAGGCTTCTTGTTGTCGCTCATTCATGTTTAAAACTAAGTGGGTGGAAGTTTATTGTCTGAGAAGCACGACGCTCAAGTGTTCCACGTTCCTGCGCTGAAGGCTGCGACGGCAGGACCACTGGAGCACCTTGACGAGGAAGCGAGGTCTCGGTGTGAAAGGAGGCTCATTAAGTCATTTGTCACGTCATCGGCGTGGGAGCCGGGGCCTCCGTGTGCCACTGGGCTCCTCGCTGTCCGTCAGCGAGCGCGAGGCCTCGGCATCGACTGAAGGGGTCGGAGAGGAGGCCGCACTGACAGACGAGACGGGAAAAACACAACCCAAAACAGAGCAAGAGAATGGAGAGACAATAAAAAGAAGAGAGGGGGAGTCAGAGAGGCAAATTGACAAAAAGCGAGAATGGTATGTCGTTCCACTTTAAGGAGGAGGGCTGGAGATGATTTACAAGAGGCGTGCGAATCCCTCCAAATGCGATCTGACCAGACACGAGCACAACTCACTGCTCAGTAGGACGCCTGCCATCGCCGCCATGAAACAACCCTCCCTTTTCCAGACCCCTGGCATGCGCCAAGGAGGGTACTTCCAAAGAGTTGTTGCGTGACATATTACCAATTACTAATGCCTCATCTCTGCTGGACGTTTCCCCCTAATCCTTAACTCTTCATCCTCAAACGTGTAAAAAAAAGAAAAAAAAGAAGAGTCAATTCAAGAAGACCGCCATCTCCCACCTGTCCGAGGAATTCCCTCTCTGACCCCATCTCATGTAACATGTTGCATTGGATTCCCTGTTCCTGCATGGCCTGCTGTGTGTGTGTGTATGCGTGTGTGTGTGTGTGCGTGTGTGTGTGTGTGGGGGGGGTCAGTGGCCGGTGTAGAGAAACATTACCCTTTGAGGTTGATACCCGCCTCACGACCCAACTTCACCGCTCTGTAGATTACTTACTCTGAATTTACGAGCCAGACCCCCGGCCAGTGATCCTGCTGGTAACATCACTCACGCACACTGACACACACACCTGTCCCTGACCAGCTGTGAAGAAAATCACTTTACAAAACGGTGCCATTCCCTCTGTGGCCCCCGCCTGGATGTGCTTTGCCAAACTCCTCCTTCGTCTTGGCCCTTTCACAAGGAGTTGCCAAGCAGCGCTACTTCTGCGAAGTGAACGCAACGGGCCAAACCATTTGATACGGGAGACCGACCATGGGAATTTATGCTGGCAGTTGATTTCCAGTTAGTGGGAGGATAAGGTTTGAAAGCTGGAAGATGAATGACTCCTGTGTAGTCTTTCTGGTTAAATCTCGTCTCATGCAGTCACTGTGAACGCCAAAAATGACAGATAAAATATAATATGTTTCAGACTTTATTTCATTGGAAATGAGCTCTTATAGTCTCCTCGTGTGTCTCCAAACCATGTACCAGTGACACACCTATTCAGGAGGTTGACTTCGCTCTGACATGTGAGGAGAGAGTCGACCACGCCACACCACTGTCCCTTCAGAAACGCGAGTGTGACCTCTGACCCCGGAGTCGGACCGAGGCGCCGTGTCACAATAACCCTTAACGCTCCTGCAGGAGTCGGAATTTCACGGCGAGGATAAAGCCAGCACATGCGACAACAACAACTGGCAGACGTCGGCCACCGACACTGACGCGCATGTCTTCACCTCTGACTGGAGGACAGACAGAAGACTCCGGAGGAGGGGTGGCGGGGGGCCAAGAGACAACAGATGGTGGTTTATGTTACACACACACATGATGCTAACACACATTCTCAGGCGCTCGCACTCCAAAGATCCATCAAACGGGGATGATTCATGGTCTCTGGAGCCACCGGGGAGCAACAAACGCACTGGACACACTTGTTACGTGTGTGACGCGTGAGGCTGCTCACCGCACAGATCCTGTTATGCATGTTATCTTCACTGTAAAGCTCTCTGCCCATACAGTCACTACCTTATAGTGCTTCAGAGGGGATACATAAAGAAAGCCACTGTACTTATAGTGCACTACAGTATAACTATCTCCTCAGAGGTGCTTATTGTCACCACTGCTTTCTAAGATGTGCACGAAACGAAATGGGTCACCCTCGTAGACAGGAAATAGATATTGAGTGATAAACAGATGACATGATGACATAATATACAGCGTCCAGCTACTCAAAACATTCAGATATGATCTGTTGTCGAGGTAGGATATTAAAGCAGTTGACAGCTGCATTGTTGGTTGTGAGATGACAAAATCTGAGAAAATAAAAAGAGAAAATACACAAAAATCTGAGAGGCGAAGGTGTGTGTGATGGACAGCGCAGTACTTGCAAATGCATTTAATCGCTCAGATGCATCAACCAAAACAAGTTCCTGAAATAAAACACGACTGGAATAGAGGTACAGGTGACATGTTTTGCTGACTGATAACTCTTCATATGAACTTTGCTCACCTTCAGAGGTATTAGGTTGGGAAATACACCAACACCTGACCGTCAAGCATTTGACAGACGCGACTTATGGGAGCAGACGTGCCGTTCACTTCTCGCCATGGTGATGCGATGTGTGATGCGTGAACAGATTGTTGGTGCAATCAGTGAGCTACGACACAAAGACAGCCAGAGATGCCCGTCTGCTCTCAGGTGATCGTTGAGTGTGTGTGTGTGTGTGTGTGTGTGTGTGTCGACATGCTTTGCTGCAGGCGAAGTCTGTGGCAAAGTGGAGAGCAGCAGAGTGGACGGAGAGGTGCTAATACTCAGACGGAAAGACACGACACTCAGTTACAGATGCGCTGTAAACCCGTCACAAGTCACTGGTCGCCTTTCAGCACTCTGGATTCTGCTGGAGGCTTCTACACGCCATTCAACACACACACACACACACACACACACACACACACACTCAGAAATGAGTATTTCTATTGTGCACGAGGTCAGAAACAGTGGTTCTCTGTGTCTCTCTCTTCGCACACATGTACACCTGTCTTCACTTAGGCAGCATGTACGTCCATAAAACGACGATTGCATCGGGAGTGACAGCACACAGTGGTTTGTTCAAGGAAGCCAGAGAGTATTTGAAATCAGAGATGCGCAATGAAGTGGCGACTGCTCCTAAAATCTCTCTTCTGCGAGACTGTTTCTTTGTTTGCTGATGTTTTAAAGTATAATGTCGATCAGTTCTATTTAACTTGCCAAAGTTTGAAGAACTTCACCGAGAACATCCGTGAGAAACACAACGCCAACATAATGGCAATGAATAGAATTCCATTTACATCATCACAATTAAAAGTAGCATCTCCTTCCATCGACATCAATTTAAACATGGAGTTCAGTTCATTTGTCACAAAGAGTAGCACTCAGCAGTAAACCCTGTTGCATAATGTATCCCGTGGCTCATGAGTTTATAACAGACGTGCACATTTTTTAAAAATCGGGGCATTTAGGAGGCAGGGAGGATCTATTGAGCGATGATATTCCGTTGCATTATGGGAGTTGTAGGATCCAGTGATTTTGGAGCTCGACTCATACTAGGAACTAAAATTCAGGATATCTCCGCTGCTGGTGAGTTCTCCAACTTTACTGAAGTGCACAACTTAAGTCGCTGTAGAACCCCTTTGAACAAATGCAGTCTAATGCAACAGCCCTGCATTCAGTAGACCCAGCGATGTACAATAAGCGACGGAAGATTAATTAAAAACACCTCTCAGTTTCACGCAATTCAACAGCATCACAAACTACAACTCCATTACGTTGAATCAAGGACTCCCTAAAACAGTTTCAACTAAATATGAGCCTTCTAATGCTCGCAGCTCTGGACATTATTTAAAAGCCTCACATGACCCTTGAACGATACAACACTGTTTGCCGTGCTCCTCTCTCTACTGTAAAAGGAGCTGAGCAGAGGAATGGCAACAGACAGCGGGATCAGGATGATGTAACCGCAGGTCACATGGTAAGATGAGACGTTCACTGTCAGACAAATAATCAGCACTAACGCTATTGGATATTTTGCTTTTGTATTTCCGTGCGTCGTAACTAAGGAGCGGACTGTAGAGAGTCAACATGACGTCAGCGGTCGAACGGCTTGCACGCAGAGAGGATCAGCGCAAAGCGGCCGCTCTCCTGCTCACACACACACACACACACACGCGCACACACACACACACACACACACACACACACACACACACCAATAATCGCCGTCAGTTCGGTCTCAAGCAGGCCGGTTCCACCTCATTGGCCGTGATTAATTGCCGATCGTGTTTTCCCATGATCCTCAGCGTGTGCCGGCAGAGGCGGACTCCAGCTCGGCACTCTGGGAGTGGACCCTGGCAGCGCTTCTCACCGGAGCCGTGACCTCTCTCTCCTTCCCTCCCTCACCAGCCCCCGCCTCCTTTGACCTTTCCACTCTGCCCTCGGCGGGTTCAGGGTGGACCGGCAGCGGCCGGGTGGATTTATGGCCCGCGCCACGGCGTGGTCGAACATGCCAGGATTTCTCACGCAGACCGAGAGGCACGGCAATTACAACGTTAGCCAGTAATTGAAGCATAATGAAGACGGATGGGTTCAGCGGCGAGGTCGCATCGCGGACTAATGCACAACATTTAGTTCTGAGTGTAGCGAGCTAATTGCTGGGACGCAACAGGTGAAGTGGGCGGAAAAGAGGACGGCCATCACAGCACTGCGAGCGGTAAACATGGGAACCATCTGCAGCTGCCATCAGTGCACGCAACAAGGAAAAAACATGAAAACCGGAGCGCACTGATCGACTACATTAACCGGCTGCTGATTAATGTGGTGGCAGAGTTGGATGCCAAATTCAGCAGATTAGGGTGGGCTGTCAATGTGGATTTTTATTCTTTTTTATTTAAAAGGCTACAGGATCTTGCTTTTTCTTTTTTTCTTCCAAAGATGAACTTTTGGAGCAGCTGTTAACTACACAGCTGAGTAAACCGATTCTGGTTACTTACAAGTTTAAACACGTTCATGCGTCTATCAAAACGGGGCCACTTCTGATGGAAATACTACATTTAAGACATCTCGATGACGTATACCTGTTGTTTTAATTTCAGTGACTAGTTTTGGTTTGGGTTTTTTATCGCGCAATACAAGTAAACAGCATGAAAATCAACAAATACTAAATTAAACAGCACTCATTTCAGTGACTATAATCAACATGTACAGTAGCAGGTAAGCAATACATCCTTTCCATACAGAAATGGTAGTTAACAGTTAAAGTGTGTACTTTCAACTAGAATCTGGATTAGTCTGTTTAAATCAGGAAACTCAATTTCTGGCCATCTACAGACCGACCGTCCAGATCTTCAACCAAACACAGCCCATTGTGGGTTTGTTTAGCTACTCAGCGGTCATGAGGGCATCGTGCTCCCTAAAAGAAGTGCCACCAACGCTTTTGTCGAACTAAAGCCAACGCTACGAAAACAGCCCCCAAAATCCCCCTCATGCTCGGAAAAAGGATCTCGTGAGCAGCGGTTGTGAAAATAGACAAGAACGAGACACGGATAACATGTTAATAAGCTCTAGTCCGTTCACAGCGAGCTGTATGAAACACAATAAGTCAGGATTTTGTCCTAAATCTTCGCTCAAACCGGCCATAATCTCTTCATAACTCGGGAGTAATGCCCAGTAATGTGAACAAGGGACGAGTCTTGGAGTCTCTCCTCCGTGAGTAAATATACAACAACCTGGGAGCCCGCGGTTCTCATATCTGACCCGACTGAACACACTAACAGTCAAACACAGGACCATCTGTGGATCTCTGGGAGGACATCGATGCCTTATTGGCTTCCCGTGAGCGAGTAAGCCGCGGCCATACCCCGCCCAGAGGAAGCATGGGAGTGGGCGGGTTGGGGATTCAAGAGGATCTGGTTCTGCCTGAAACCACCGGTGGTCTCCACAGCGAGCTCATTATGTGAGATTACGCACACTTTCTGCTTATTAATCAGTTTCCTTTCATCAACTTAGGTGAGGTGGGAGATAAAGAAAAGTCAGTAAACAAGGTGCAGAAACGCATACTGCACAAAGTGGACCGGTTCAGCGTGTGTTTAAACCAAGCGATCCGAGTTAATGTGAATAAATATCCAGTGAGCTGCTCGGAGGTTTCCTCATATCCTGCACTAGCCCACACACACACACACACACACACACACACGGTATGCTCCACCCCCATAAAGGGCCCCCGTGGCTACTGTAACAGTGTTAAACCATTCCTGTAGCTGTCGTGAGAGCCAGTGAAATCCCTCCATCAACAATGGCCTTTGTTTCTGTGTCCAGGAGGTATTTTTAAAAAAAAACATGGCGCCTGGGCTCGTTTGTCAGAACCGATATTGTTGTCGCTCTAAAACTCCCCCCCCCCCCCCTGCTCTCGGAGACTCTGGGCGTACTCTCAGAGTGGCTTTGCCAAAGCTTGTACAATTGCTCGGCGAAATAGTGCAAATGCGGTCCGAACAACTCTCCAGTGTGTTTTTTCGGCGAAAGCTGCCAGCGTGTTCCTCCGACAGTGACCCACTGTGTTTAACACGGCGCTGCCTGCCAAGGGTCACTTTCCATTTTGGCTCTCGGGCACCGACGCTCAAACCGACGACAGCGTGAGGAGAGAGGAGAGGAGAGAGGAGAGAGGAGAGAGGAGAGGAGAGAGGAGAGAGAGAGGAGAGAGGGGAGAGAGAGAGGAGAGAGAGGAGAGGAGAGAGGAGAGAGAGGAGAGAGAGGAGAGGAGAGAGGAGAGAGGAGAGAGAGGAGAGAGAGAGGAGAGAGGAGAGAGGAGAGAGAGGAGAGAGAGGAAGAGAGAGAGGCTGGGCATCTGCTGCAGTTTAAGGCGGGAAACACCCTTCCTCGGTGACAAATAGATGCCCACCTTAACCCCCCCCCCCCCCATCACCCTAATCAATAATTCATAAGTGACCTCATACGAATACAAACAAGCTTTGAGAATTTAATAAGCGCAGCTTTGTCCAGCGCAGCCAAACAGATGTTATGGGTCTAACAGCTCGCACTCAAAATATTCAAATCCATATTAGAAACTTTGCGCGTGAATTCAAACGTTGTGTCTCTGAGGATGTGGGAATGCGACACCCCGGGGTGTCAGTAGGCCGACACTGACGGCTCTATGTGTTTGCGAGAGCTCTTTCTCATGTCAAACTGAGCGCTTTCTCACAGCTCCCGTCTGCTTCTCTGGACGAGCTAATGCTCTCTCTGTCGCTTTGCGTCTACATCTGTCTTCTGCTGGCAGAGATGGCTGTTTGGAGCACAGCAGGAGGCCAATGAGAACTCGTCCTCTCAGGTCCGATTTCAATCTGCCTGAGCGTCAGACTGGCGTCTGAGAACAACAGAAGAGGAGGAGGAGGAGGAGGAGGAGATTCTGGTCTGTGGTCTGGGAATTTCAGGACACACGACTGGGATGTCAGAAGGAACCGGAGGACTGGAAACTGCTCATTTTGGGCTCAGCGGAGAGAGTGGGACAATGCCGGCCGAGACTGAGCGAGAGACATTCACACAGACAGGGAGAGAGGGAGAGAATCTGACTGAGGTGGATGATGATAGATAGCTTTCCATATAGGGCCCATCCAGTTTCCAGAGGCTAAAAACAAACATGGCAACCGAAGCAAATCGTTTTCGACGATTTGAACATGAAATGTGCTTTATTTAAGCCCTAAAACTCAACACAGCATTAAAGGATCATTCTGGTTTATTCCATGTTGGATCATATTTTCATGGTTTTGGGCATTTTCTCTTTTGGTTATGATAACAATAGACTCACCAAAGTAATTGCTGAGATAAGTCCACTGAGGCAACAAAACAACCACGAGCAGTCAGACAGGTTGTTAACAAGACAATAGTTTGGCCAGATTATCGAGAAACCTTTCGTAAAGTGAAAGTGACCGCACCCAAAATAAGATTAGGATCCGTCATTGCACAGCACGCACAGTGGGACAAAGTTAATTTTGGAAACTGCCGTTTGACAATAAAGAATCAACAGAAAACCCGCCGCAAGTCCACAACCACGCGTTTGTTTCGAACCGACTGATGCTGAATGGAGGCAGACCCCCCCCCCCCCCCATCAGTGGCAGCACCCACCCTTTTTCACTTCTGTTGCCAACTGGAGATATACTGTAAGGAGCAAAAAAAAGAAAAAAAAAAAAATGCAGTCAAAGGATGAGAAAGTGTGTGTTTCAATGTGTGTGTGTGTGTGTGTGTGTGTCTGGGATATGAATAATGTATGAGTGGCAGGTCTGATTGATGTGGGGTGTAGAGTTTCTAGGCCGCCAGCGGAGGGGCTGTGTGTCCGTGCCCAAAACCCCAACACACAGCACTGCTGACTTCAAAGGGTGTGGTCTGGACTCACTCATATACAAACACAAACTCTCTCACACACACACACACAGTTGCACAAACTCACTCACTCATTCAGCCACACAATTTCAACCACTCACATTGATGAACACACACACACACACACACACACACACACACACACACACACACACACACACACACACACACACACACACACACACACACACACACACACACACACACACACACACACACACACACACACACACACACACACACACACACACACACACACACACACACACGCTGGACTTCCTGTGCTCCCAAACAGAAACACACAGAGTGCTGTGTGCCGGACGGTGGGTCTGGGGTTTTGGGTGGAGGGAGGCCTGGCTTTCCACACCTGTGTTTGCAGCAGTAATTAAGGGCGCATGCTATTTTGGGGGGCGGCGAGCGTCTGTGCGCTCGCACACACACACTCTGCAGCACACAGAGAGAGCTCTCAGTTACTGGAGCGTGCACGTATAGGCTGGTGTTCGCTGCAGCGGTCGGAGAGTGTGAATGCCAGTGGAAAGCTCTAAATGGCCTGTAAATACAAACATATTGCCAGCTCCAGGCCATTTAAGAGCTCATCGCGGTCTGCCCACGCGGGCCTTCATGACGTGACGGACAGCAAACATGGAGCATTAGCTCAGAAAAGATGCTAAATCATGTGATCCACCCGTCTCGCGTTATTTCATCTTTTCCTTCTTATCCAAAAATTCCTAAAGGAGACCTAAACCATTGATACATTTATCCTACGAACAAGTATTGCCGCTTACACGTCTGTGCAATCGAACTCTATAGACACCTAAAGAACCATTTTGATCTCTGGAGAATAATCGACCTCACACAGATGAGTCCATAAGCTTTATCAGGCTGTGATTTCGCTCTAAATGGGATATATTGATTATCTAGAAAATGTAAAACACCTGTTTTTTGATATAATTATTCTGACAGTAAAAAAAACCCGTTAAAAACGTGAATCCAAAAAGTCATGTCAGATGCTGGGAATCTGATCTTCGTCAGCCTTTTTTTTCCAGCAGATAATCACACACCTCTCGCACAGCACAGCATCTATTCTCTTCTGGATGTCTAAATGTGCATCTGGTGTATTTTTGAAATCGTCCCACGTGGCCGGCAGCACATGACTTCCCGGCATGTCGCACCGGTCTGCAGCTCGACGTCTCGAGGAACAGAACAAGCGTGACGGGCCGCGTGACAGTCGGCAATCTGCGAGCTCTGTACTTTTGAGGTCGCGCTGGCTTCGGAAGGGCAACGAGGCAAGTTATTGCGTCGCGAGAAAGAAAGAAAGAAAGAAAAGAAAGTGTATGATTTGTGAAGACGAGGAGTAAACACATGCGGGGTGAAACGTGCTGATTCATTCTCTCTCTCTCCTCCTCGCTCCCTCGCAATCTCGTAAACACACGCGCACGGTAATTACGTCTCATTAGAGCGCTCGGGGCCTTCCATGTAGCGGCTGAACATGGCCACCGTATCTCCCCTCTGGCCCACAGACATAAACAAACACTTCAGCTGCCCCCCCCCCTCTCCAAAACGGAGAGCTAGGGATTCCCCTTCACTATGGTGCATGTGTCCACATCTCTCTCTCTCTCTCTCTCTCTCTCTCTACAGCGCCACCCACATCTTTTTCTTCTGCTCTTTCCTGTTCCCTAAAACAGACGGATAACTGAAAACAGCGAGAGGGAAGAAGGAGACGAGGGAGACAGAAGTCAGAGGGCCGCCTGCCTGCTGTGGGTCGGTAATGATATAATGAGAGGACTGCAGTGTTTAGCGAGCTGCTCTTTTTATAGCAAATGTCAAGACAAATGTGCAAGCGTTCACTTTGATCGGCTGAGCGTGCGCGGGACGGCTCGGCGGGACAGCTGACTCGGGCATTGTGAGGTGGGCAAAGGAGAGTGAGGGGGAAATGGAAGGAAAGGACGTGACTGGGAGGGGGGGAGGGGGGGGGATTAAAAAGGGAAAATGCAAAGAGAGTGGTGTCACTGAGGAAAAAGAGAGAGAGACAGCAGCGGGTCAGCGAGAGGTGACGGAAAGGTCAAATAAGGTGCAAAACCAGTAACTCTGGCGCAAGTTTAGAATGAAAACAAACTGCCTCCATCACTGCAGGTCACAGACGGGGCCTCCTCTCAGGTTACACACACACACACACACACACACACACACACACTGCCGTGGCCACTTAATTAAAAATGGGATCCCTGGCACTCCCTTAGAAAGTCCCACCTTCTGAAAGCAAACACACGGCTCTCCAACCAGGCTGTTTTAACAAGGATAGAGTTCAATACGAGCAGCGTGCACTGAAAGCCTCATTGTGGTGCAGAGAGGGGCTCCGAGCGCCGTGTCACTTCTCTCCTCATCCGTCAGACCAACACCTCGGCGCAGCGTTTCCTCACCAATTACCAAACAGAACTCCAACCTCGCTTGTGCATGTGCCCGACTGCACACAGGCCTGTTGGTTTCTATTTAAGTATTTTATATGCAGCATGCATGCATGTCTAAATATATGTACAAGTAGCACATCATTTGTTGCAGTGACATTTTGTCACAAATTAGCCACGAAGCTTATTGCAAACAGTGCAAACTGTGTGTGTTTGTGCGCGACACGGAGTGGTATGCCTGGTTTAAACCGAATCAGGACTGCTTTCTACCTGGGAGCTGTTTTTAAACTCTTGTAAAAAAACAACACTATCAGGCTGTTAAATGAGGTCGTTGTGCATCAGTAGGGAGCTCTGGAGATTGACCCAAATGGAAAGAAGTTTGACTTGTTTAACCTGTGACACTGCTGCAATTTACAACTGGATTGAAAAATCAATCAAGTTTATGGATTATAATAACATCATACAAATGATACGCCTGACAAATAGCCCCATAAAACACACCAAAAAAACAACCAAGTCACAAACAAAAATGAAAATATAGCAAATAAACATTGCTACAGGTGGGGGTAAAAAAGTGAATACATTACCTGCAAATGTAAAAAAAAGTAGCCTGTGTTCATATAACTGATCAGATGGGGAGGTGCTACCTATTCATCTGTAAAAAATGCTCCATTGAAGCATAACTTGGCTCAACATTATTAGTGAATGAAATCGAATTGTTGTTATTTATGTTTCTGTGGTAAAACAGACACCACAGACGACCCTTTGTAGGTCTATATAAACAGAGAGAACAATCAGTATATGTTGAATCCAAAGGTAATACAATGTGTCACACAAGCACAAGCAAACAATTACTTCCCAGATGTGCACATTGGGAGTTATTTATTCTTATAGACCAAGTAATAGCAATGCCCTTGTATAAGCACATGCACGCACACAGGCAGAGAAAGTGTGTCCACAGAGAGCCGGGTATCAAACGGGTCGGACAAAAAAATGTAATCGAGAGAGAGAGAGAGCGAGAGAGAGAGTGAGAGACGGCCAGAGAGTGAGAGAGAGACTGTGAGAGACCGTGACTGAGCTCCTGTGATATTTGGCTCGACTTCGACACTCTGCAGTCTGGACGGAGAATCTTCCCACGAGCCGCTCGACCGTCTGACAGGGCCAGAGACACAACGAGGAGCGAGAGAGAGAGAGAAGGTCACACACACATTCCAGTCCCAAAAAAAGTCAGGCCAGACTCCTCACACAATTTAAATAAGATGACCCCCCCCCCCCAACCCCTTGAAACATCCCTCTACTCCATCAGTCCTGTCTGCTAGACCACTGAAGGCTTCACTGCACTCCCTGATACTCCCTAAAATGTCACGACATGAGACTCAGCCTTTTTCTGCATCACAAACACACACGAGTAGAGACACACACACACACACACACACACACACACACACACACACACACACACACACACACACACACACACAGGCCTGGGAGGGATTATTACATGAGGGTGTCCTCTCACACTTGTGCTTCCCAATCAGGCAGTGTCTCAGCTTCACAGAGCAGCTGTGGACTCTCCACCTTCTGCTGCTCTCTGCCTGTTCAGTGCAAATCAGTTCCATTAAATCAAGCTCTGCCGGCATCGCTCGAAGGCCGGGTTTGGAAACAACACTCGGTACCAACTGAAATGGCCTAAAGAGCACCAAAAAGCTGCATCGATTGTCTCTTAAGTAACCTGTAACGGGAAAAAAGGGAATATTTTGTTTAGTAGGGGCTTGTGACACAACATGCACGGACAAATAATCAAGTTATTAGAAATATTGTTGAAAGTCCATGGCTCACAGTGTCCTCCCTAACACCCGCACTCACCGCCCCCAGCTGACACCCTCCCTCCTGCCCCGACCTGTTAAACCCCCCCCAGCAGGGTACTGAGCCCTCCCACCACCCGCCCCCTCTGGAGCCATCAGGCCATCCATTTCCCCTCCTGCTCCACTCCCTCTGTCCAGGTGGGAGGTATGACTCTCTGCTGTTCTCTGTGTGTGTGTGTGTGTGTGTGTGTGTGTGTGTGTGTGTGTGTGTGTGTGTGTGTGTGTGTCACCAACCGAACCTGTCAAACACAGCACTAAACAGCAGCACATCACAAGAGGCTGCACTGGGAAATAGACTACGGCCTTTGTTTTCCATTTTTAAACCACGACAACTGGAATAAGTCACATAAATGCCATTCTGTTAAATCAGTGCAGCATGCAAAAAAAAAAGCTGTCACAGAATCAGTCTGTGTGCTTTATTTACCTGTTTTTTTAATCAATATTCCCTAATTCTGAATCTTTAATAAACTATACACTGTGTGTATTTAGGCTGAGCTCCTATGGTTCAGGGTTAATACAGCATGTAACACTGATAGAAGGAAGACGTTTGAATTAATATTTCTGTTTAAAAACATGCACATACGCTTCAAAGTAAGGAACTTGGAGGGAAAAGAACTTGGGTTTGATATCAGCACCAAAACTATTTTACAAAATGAAGGAAACACTTTCGAAACGCCGGCTCAGATTGGGTTCTGGTTCTGGCACAAACAACGTAAAGATTTCCTAAAAGCACAAATCACAGATTTCCTGAGGAGAAACACAAAACTGTATTTAAAGATGTCAATGTGTCAAAGAAGCACAGTGTTCATTGTTATTAAGAGCCGTCATCGGCTCATATTCGGCTTCTCGCTTTTCAAAGCAAACGCACAAGAAGCAACAGTTGGCTCTCACGTCGCTCTCGTGCTGTCTTTGTATTGTTGTAGCCTGTTAGGGAGGTGGGGGTTGCATCTGAGAGGATGGAAATATGTTGCATATTTATCTATTTTGTTTATGACTTGGAAACAGGGAGACGTTTAAAAGGCTTGCCACAGAGTGCTGTATTCAAATCGACTTTGGCTTTGGGGTTTCCTCCCGTTTATGAATCGTGTGCACATTTTCATGGAGCATCTGCATCGTCTTATCAGTCTGTCAAACACAACCGTCGGGCCCGTCAATGTTCGTAAAGCTTTCTGCGGGACTCCGGGGTGCAAACTATCCTGCGGGCACCGTATGAAAGCAGAGGACTCTGGTTACACGAGGCGGCGAGGAGAAAGGAGAGAAAAACAGATCCGGAGGAGAAGAAGAAGAAGAAGAAGAAGAAGAAGAAGAAGCATCTGCTTTCATCCTCAACCCAGCAGGGGAGAGAGCTTTGGCCTGTCACTCTGAGACGGACAGCCAGCTGCTGCTCCACACACACACACACACACACACACACACACACACACACACACACACACACACACACGGGAAAATATACTGAATGTTCTGGGAGTAGCATTAAATCTAAGTCGCACAAACATTGATCTTGTTTCCACCATTATAAAGGACATATTCCTAATATTAAGTTCATACAAAAAAAGAAACAGGAACAGTAAAGGTTCTTTCCAACATGAAGGACTTTCAACCTTTCTTCTCTCCTTTAAAGATAACCCTCATACCAGAGCCAGCTGGACAGACGCTCTCTGGTTTGCGCTACAAAGGCAAAAACAAGCACCACCCGGGTGTTTTCCACTCCATCGGAGTCATTGGCATGCCTACTGCTAGTATATTATGATTCTTTGGTTCCAATTATTGAAGAATGATTTGCACTCGCCATCAGTACCGCAGTAAAACCTTATTGGAATCTGACACACATTTGCGTTGCAACTTCCAAAAGTCGTTCCCCAACTGGAGGAGGAAGTTTATTTTGCAGGTTCTTGATGTTTTATGGAGTGAAACAGCCTTGAAACAGGAAAATAAAGTCATTAGTTACGTCAAGTTGAATCACCTTGACATGCCTACTCTACTACTAAAGGGATAACAAGATAATAAGTTGTGTCTCAAAATCTCCATCACCAGATGCAAAAAAACGTAGATGTGCAAAAGTTTGTTTCAAAAGTTGAGATTGAAACTTTCGAACTTGAAAAGATATTTGCTCACATTCGGTTTCAATGACATTAAATGACCTTTTGTCCATCTGAAATTAAACCTGCATTTTGGTGCTCCGAGTGCATCTTTATTTTGCTTCTTCACGTAAAACTGCAAGTTGTTTTTTAGGGCACATTGCAGCAATCAAAGCCCGATGCAGCATCGTTTGTGGGTTTTAAACCAGCAGAAACATTGCAAAATTGAGTTCATTTGTAAAGAAAAAGACACGGCTTCCAGCCTCCAGTAACCCTTCTGTCATTCCCGTTACATTCTGACCGCGAAGTACCAGCGGACTAAGAATGCAATTAACAGAACGGGAACAGAGAATACCCCTGAATCTCACCCCAGAAGTGAGGACACCTCCTGGGTCAGGTTTCAGAGCTGCAAACCCGACCGTGGCCCCTTCACAACAGCAGTAACCCCAGAATGTCTGCTGTCATGTTATCTGCTCCTCTATCAGAAGAGGAGGGAGTCACTTTTACACAACCTTTCTCCATCTATCTTCCCCGCTGCTCTGAATGATCTGGACTGGAAATACCCTCAGTATTGCTGCTCTATGACTCCCCCCCGAGCCTCTTTCTCTGTCCCTCTGGTGCGATGCCACAGTAAATACTCACTCCACGTCTGGTGATTTAGGATTTGGACTCAGATGGGGCAAGAGTGCCTCCCTGGGGATCTATTTTAAGAGTCTCACCTAATTCATCAATCTTTTGGTTGTAGCTCACCTCCCACGCCTCTTTCCCGTGTGCTCAGCCAAGTGCAACTCTCTTCTGTCTACCTGTGTCTGTGTTCTGCCTTAGTTTGACAACAACCCAACTGTGTTTTAGTGCAAAACCTCGGCCCACGTGTGTGTGAGTCGACGGCCTACTATACGGTCAAATAAGCAAAAGGAGATCTGATGTGGAAATGAAATTAAAGTGAGTTACCACAAAATGAGTCGACCCAGACCTTCCCCTTTAAAAGAGGGTTCAGAGATGTCCTTTTTGAATGTCCTTTCTGTTTTCTTCCCATTTGTCTCTTGACTTTACCTCACCAGATCACCGGGACAGTAAACTACAGAGCTCGTTGTCTTCTTGATGCAAAACGCAACGACTTTTGGGTGCATGAGAACGTAATAGATGTAAACTGATACGTTCCTTTAAAAAAAAAGAAGTCTCTGCGCCTAAAGGATGTCCCTACTTTTATTACATGAAAATCAGAGAGATGATGAGCATCAACACTGTTATACATCATAAGAAATGTCTTTTGTTGAGCCCGTACTCCAAAGGACACGCTAGAGGCTCCATCAACAGATACCCTGTATCAGTCCGTTAACAGGCTGAACGTTTTTTTGTTATGCTGAGTCAACATTCTCTGTCAATGAACAATTTACACAACTCAATGTGTGTGTGTGTGTGTGTTCATGCATAAGGTTGCTGAAGGTTCAGTGTGGTTTTATTGCTCTGAGCCACAGGGGGGCAAACCCCAGTTTATTAAGCTGCAGCTGAGGCCATGGGTCGAATTTCACCTGCAATTAACGTCACAAAACCTCTCACACACACACACACACACACACACACACACACACACACACACACACACACACACACACACACACACACACACACACACACACACACACACACACACACACACACACACACACACACACACACACACACACACACAGCTGCTGCCGTTTACTCATCCTGCTTGTGTGGGATGCCAAGTCAACATGACGGGAGCTTCTGACACATTCTCTCTCTCACTAAATGATCTACACTCAGACTAACCCCCTGCAGAGTGCTCACGCACGCACACACACACGCACACACACACCGACACACACTGAACTCAAGAGATGACATTATGATTATGCAAGGGTGGGTGTGTTGTGGGGCAGCAGTGGTTGGGGGGGTGGGGGAGTTGAAGTCAGGAGGTTCTGGTGATGAAACCTAACGCGCCCTCTCCTCTGCCCTATTAGCTCTCATTTTAGCCGTTTACCACTCCAGCTGTTTATTAAAACGTTACAGAGCAGGCTAAGGTATTTACCAGCTCCCTGAATCACTGCTGTAAAGATCCAGGTATGCATACACACACACTCACGGCGACACACACACACACACACACACACACACAGTACAGGTACAAACAGCAGTGGGACAGCAAAGCGCTCTTGTGCTTTTAAACTCGTACTACTCATAGAAATCATAACATCGTTATGTTTATGTGATAATTGCTGATAAATGATATATTTAGCCAATGTGTTGATTTTTATTGTTGCTATCTTCTATAATTATAAACTATATCTTTGGGTTTTGGACTGTTGGTCTGACAAAACAAGACATTTGGAAGAAGACACTGACGACTCTAAAATTGACACGATGTGATTTATCTGGAAGAAAATCAAAAGCCTAAATTGATAATGAAAATAACGGTTGGTTAAAGCTAAAATGAATATTCTCCTTTTTTTGTTTTAACTAGCAAAACGAGCTAAAACCATCAAGGCTGTCAGGCTGAAACACCCCCCCCCCCCCCCCCCCAACACATCTGATCTCCACAGCAAAACCACCCAACGTCCATCAAGCCTCAGAATGTCTTTGAGAAAGTTAACGAGGCTTTCTGCACGCTGAGTCGCGATGGATGAGTCAACGAGCTGGAGGTGTAGACGTGCATGTCTCGTTTACTGTACCGAGTGCTGGAGCCTGACCCCCCCGCTGTCACCTCCAAGGCCAAAAACATGTGATGAATGGCCCCGCGCTCTCATCAATCATCTCTGATTGGCCCTGATCTGCTCTGTGATTGGCTAATTAGCCTCATCTGTAACCATTACTGCACAGAGAGGCAGCTGCGGCAGTAAAAAAAAAAAAAAAAAAAGGATTAGAAAAATAAAGGAGGTGAAAGAATTACACCATCAGGGCTGTCCTGTCACCTCTCTGCCTCCACACAATGCCAGGAATCAAGACAGCTCCCACCACACAGGGGCAACCACACACACACACACACACACACACACACACACACACACACACACACACACACACACACACACACACACACACACACACACACACACACACACACACACACACACACACACACACACACACACACACACCTTAAGACCGCTAGGAAACACCTTCCCAAGCCCATTTCACAGATAATTATATTTTGAAAATAAATATGCGAACAAGACAAGAGCGGTGAGGAGGGGTTGTCGGGACCTGTGTGTGTGTCAGCGGGTCAGTCACATCTCATCTGGCAACAGTTTCTGGTCCGCTATGCGGCAGCGAGAACAGCAACGCCAGCTCCAGTCGGAGGAAAAGTCAAGAGGGGAAATATCTGGTAACGAGAGCAAGAGGGAGCGACGCTTTGGTGGAGCGCTGGTCGGGTGACGCAGCTTTTCAGGAGGAGGGGAACAAAACATCTAAAAGTAAAAAAAAAAAAGGTTCAGAGGCGGGAGAGGAAACAGACAAAAGGACAGAGAAAGTAAGTCAGTAGAACGGAGAAGAGAGCGAGAGAGGGAGAGAGAGAGGGCCAAAACCACCAGGCTGACTCCTGCTCCCTCCCAGCCAGCCCTCTGCTCTGCACAGGAAATGGCTCTCTGCAGCCAGAAGGGGAGGAGGTGTAGGTGAGGGGGCTTCAAACAGCTGTACCCAGCATGGGCAGACTCAGACTGGGGGCATAGGCTGAGAGGAAGGAGGAGGGCCGTCCTTGGTAAAGATGGACAACCCTCTTTATCTGCTCTGATAGAGTCTTTAGTGAGTGACTGCTGTGGGGTTTCCTTTTCGCCACGGCATGCTCAGAAGCAGAAATCGGTTCATTATCGCCAAAATCCCATCAGCCGAACTGGATAACTCCAAAGCTTTGAGGAAAATGCGATCAGGAGGATTTAAATCATTCTATCTGCCGATTTTGTACTAAAGCGTTCAGCTCCTGGCATCTATTCCATAACACGATAATAATAATAATAATAAAAGGACTCCATTGAGAGTAGCTGGGCAGCTCCAGGTCTGTCTTGCCTGCCTGGGACGGACACCCGATACCCGGCTGAGACGATGCCCAGCCAGCCGCACGCCTTCAGACGTCGTTAGGGCAGACACACAGCACGCCCCTCCTGCCACCCGCAATCCATCCACGGCCAATTACAAGCAATTTCCCTGTCCTGGGTGGGGTGAGGAGAGGGAGCGAGCGAGAGTAAGAGAGGGAGGGAGGAAAAGCAGTTGTCAGCCTAAAGCAGACACACATGGTTCTGTTTACAAACTGCCAGTTGTTTGGCTTTGCCATGGTAACACAGTGCTGGACGCTGGACGGATATTTCAAAGTGAGATGGAGAGAGGCGGGGGGGGGGAGGAGAGGGTCGTGGTGACAGTCGCGGCCTTTGATGGTCTGCAGGGCGGGAGAGATGGCTCATTTCTGCATAATGTGCAAACGTCCCCACAAACACGCGTCTGTTTCCCCCCACACCCCACCCAACCCCATTTCCCCATCCTCCTCATCAGTTCCCCTCAGCACCTCCTCGGGCTTCTGTTTGGCTTCCCCGAAATCGGCCTTTTCCGAAACTGGAGACGCACGGCGAGGAGGTGCCTGATTCACCAGAGCTGGAATGTCGGCCGTTCCCACAGGAAACCTGGGGCGTCTCAAGCCAGGGTGCACTGGACAGGCGAGTGCACGCACGCACGCACACACACACACACACACAGTGACACAGGGTCGCATGAACAACATAGAAGCTCAAACAGCAAGCTGAATGTAACCCAAAAACTAGACTTTTACTTGTTGAATAATAAGAAGCAGCCTTGTTGTTTTACACGATAGTGTACTTTAAATTTCGCGATATTTCTCAAAATTGCAACATTACTGCACTACAGTTCCTAAGGCCATTAGGATGAGGAAGACAGCACCATTGATCATTTTTCCATTTACCTCTAAAATTTGATTTGTGTGTCTTCCACTCCGCCTTGAAGAGCCGCACCTTCCTGTCACCTCACATATGAACTGGACTTTTACTTCCAATATCTAATCGATACATAACAATAATACATATCATGCTCCATTTTGTCAGATGTGAATCAGTTTGTGTGACAGCAAAATATCCTCCGACAAACCGTCAGACGTCCTCCCACAGGAGCCAAATATAATTCAGTGTGGATATGATTGATCTGGTCTCGACGTATCAGGCGGTGACGCCGCTTTTCCACCGGGCTCCGCTCCGACGCAGTGACCCCCACACTGAGATCTGCAGTTAAAGCCAGGTTACCCGCCGTGACCTCCTCAGTCACTCCCGCTCCCATCCCGCCCCCCCCGCCACCATAACCTCCTAATAATAACACGGTCCGCGGTGAGGGGTCTGCTGTCAGACATGGCAACCCGTCGAGCCTTTCATCTCAACAGCCGCACACACGTGTTCCAACCGTAACCTATCTCACACTTTGACACACACACATGTAGGAATGTGCGTTTCCTTACACACACACACATATGGACAGGGGAAAAACACACAAACACACATATTCCGAAACACTGAACTCCGTCTGCTCCTGGACGTGGTGACCCCACTGTTTCCTTTCATCTCCCCACTCCCTTCTCTGCTTGCTGCTGGCACCATTACGTGAACACAAACACCATATTTCTGTCATCGTCCCCAGGACGCAGCGTTCCCTGAATATCTCTCTTTTCTTCTGCGGGCGTTCGGGGAATGGCGATGGGGGCCCTGAAGGGATCTGGGACATGGGTGAGTTGTGGGAAACCAGAGTGCAGTCTGTGGCCTCGCAGCATGGAGCCCCTCTCTCTCTCTCTCTCTCTCGCTCTCTCCTACCGCTCCCCCCCCCTTTCTTTCTCTATCTCCGTTTCTCTTTTGGCAGGGAATCACAGGAGGCTTCATGCAGATCGCACACTGCGGCCTCAAACGATCTGGGAAAACATGGCCCCGTTAAATGCTACGTGCACATCTGAACCCTGTTCAACTCTGCAGCGGCGCGCGCACAGTTTGTGTCTCTTTCTCTGGGACAGTGTGCGGTTATGGTTGTGTGTGTGTTTTACCTCCACGTAGTCTTTGGCGTGGCCCCAGTCCCTCTTGGAGTCCAGGTTGCCCAGGCTGAAGGTCTCCAGTAGGCCGAGGTGAATCTTTGCCACGGAGCGGCTGATCTTACGCGTCACAAAGTTCGAACCTAAAACACATAGATTGAAAACGCTTCGTTGGCACTTCATTCAATCACTGTTTACACGGAGTATAAATATTACAGCGGGTGAGCTCGGTCCAACACACACAAACACAGATCGGTCAGAAACGGAGAAACAAACGGAGGGCAGATAAGTGAAATCGAGGCCTCCTCGTGGAAGAGTTTAGAGATCCCTACCAGACTTCTACACACACACAGCCTTCCAAACCTCCTCTACTGCTCCAAATCCTCTTTACCCGAAGCAAAAAACTCAAATCGATTGGTTACCACCTCACATTTCAGCCACTAGATCCTTTTAGATTCCTTCTCTCTCATTTTCCTCTCTAATTCACTATTTCAAATGTCAAATCTGGGCTGGATGCCCGAGACAAATGTCAGAGCATCAGCCTGTCTGCACCAAAAAGAAAGCAACAGGAAACTGCCGCAGAGAAAAGAAAAAAAAAACCCACGACAACCAAACAGGACCACCCTGCTTCTGCCGGTGCGGCGCAGGCGTCCAGTCCAGAATCACCACATCTGCCAGATCGGCCCGGCGGAGCTCCCCGACACACGTGGCGGTATTATCTGCGGGAGAAGAAATGGGCTCCTAATGATCACCTCTGTGCCACTAGAAGGGTTAGAGACGTTTTTTGGGTGCTTCTGGCAGGAAACCCGAGGGCCGGTGTCAGGTTCTCTGTTCCTGCCGCGGGGGGAGCGATGCCGCAGAGAGCCTGTGAATAAATGCGCCAGTCCTCCAACCCAAACATTATAGCGTTATACTGATGGAAATCAACACTAAATATTAGGGTGTCATGTCTAATAATACCACCGCCTTAGTCGAAACAGCTTGTTAGAGCTTGAGGAGTTCAACTGTGGCTCGGCTCTTCTGTCTCGTGTTCAAAAGGCAAAATGGCAGATATGTGAATGTTTAATTTCAAAGGAAAGCATCAAAGAGTTGGTTATTTTTATCACACGCGTCATCTCTGCTGTACGTAAGTCTCCCACAACCTTGCGTGAACCTATTGGAGATGAATGTTGCCTTTTAGCTCCGCGCGCACATCCAGTCCATAATAGCGCGGCTCTGTCTCCACACTGTATCACTGTTGCCCTGACATGGAGCAGAGCCTCCATTTAGACACAGGAAAATCCCATGAACCCAATCATGCGAATGCACCAAATTTGTTGCAATTATTTCATAGGAAAGCGACAGCCCCGGGGGCAGGCTGAGCAAAAACAGAACCAGGGAAGGTTAGACGCGCTTATTTGAGAAAACGCAGCATGTTGTGAGTCGGTAGCGCGGTCACATGGCCCCCGTGTCGTCGCTGCTTTGTCGCCACGTTGAGCTGGAGTTTCATAAAGTTTAAAAGAGTCTTCAGACTTTCTCTGGATTCAAAATCCGACGTCCAAACCCCACTAGTATTCAGAGTTCTGTGACTTTCATGATGAAATAGCGCGTGTCTATAGAGCGTAGATAAACTGCGGATGGAAACCCCCTCCGATGTCAGACCTGTCCCGTCTTTGCATGATCGTCTCATCTGGCCCCCGGGGGGCCGTTCTCCAAGATGGCAGGTCATCTGTTCTGGCAGATACCACTGACTGTAGTCAAATGTTAAGCTGCACTTATTCATCTGCTACTGACACATGCATAATTGTCAGCTTTGCTCTCATCCACAGCAGACGGGCTCACCAGCCTGTGAGGGATATTTATTTGACATTCTCACGTCCTGAATCTGGTGCTCAAGTGATCGGGCAATCAGCCAACGGACAGATACTTAATCGACGACTATTTTTCAGGGGAACTCCGCAGATTCATGGGGAATGAATACGCAGCTAGAAACAGCTGAATGTGGTTTACGTGGAGGAACTTTGTTTGTCTCACAGGTTTATCTCATTGTGGGCATTTTAATGGAGAGCCTGTGTTACAATCTCTGGGTGTGAAGTTTTAAAGAAATGGGTTGAGGATCGAATGTAAAAATGCTATGGAGCTGCATTATGGGAGGTGAAGAGTGGTTTTTTTAAACCAGTCTCTTGTGAGTCTTGAACTTGATCGAAATGCAGTTTTGAATTTCTGGAATGCTTTTTAAACGTCAAATGAATTCTTTTATCAAGCAGAACAGTCTAACATGCAGGCTGCATCTTGACATCCACTTTCTGCTTCGCTTTTGTTTTCCATTATTTCTCGATTTTATTTCATTGTAAATTAAATATTTGGGGTTTTTTGATTATTGGACTGACGAGCATGTAATTCTATAATGTCACCTTGGGCTCTGGAAACTTGCAATAGACAATCCCCCTCATTGTTGTATACATTTTTTTGATCAAAAAAATGAATCAAAAAATAATCCAAGATATTAAACAAATAATTATAATTTCATTAGTTGCACCTCTCTCTACAGTATATTAGGACCCAGTGGGGCAAGGAAAGGTAACATGAGCCATGATTGGTCACAATCATGAATTGGAACGCAGGGGGTTCGATTTCAACCAACATCCAACGGAAAACTCAGGTTTGCAGGTTAAACACAGGTTGTCAAAACTCTGCGCGGCCGCGTCTGCTCTTGAAAATGTGGCAGAAGGATACAGTGTAGCACAGTACACCCAATGAGTAATAAAGTCCATTATTTCCCCCCGAGCACACCTGTAGTCTCCTTGCAAAGCTCACACCTATGTTTGGAGTGGCTCTGCTCCCTGCCCGCTCTAATTGGTGCGGTGTGGACCAGAGCGTGGGCCTAATGGACCGGCCCTGCCTGGCTGTGGACAAAGCCTTCTCTGTTACTGGCCCCGGGTGTTAATGTGTTTCCTTTACTGGCAGCGGCACCGCAGGACAGCCAGGCGAGGGGAGCCGGCGGGGGAGCTAACAGGAGGTTTTCGAGCCCAAACGGGGCATCGGTGGCCGTTTAACCTTGCCCGTGGCCCGGCGGAAAATGTCTAATAAAACTGCGGGCCGTGAAAAGTGAGCAGACAGCAAAACCCGTGCCAGAAATGGACACTCAATCTCTTTCTCTCTCTCTCACTCAACCGTTTCTTTTCTCTCTCTCTTTTTTTTTCCATCACTCCTTTTCATTTTTTGGCCAGAGAAGCGACAGGAAAAACGTAACACACGGGGTTCGTTGGCACAGCTGGGCTGAAATGTGGGGAGAAAAAAGGAGGAGGAGGAGGAGGAGGAGGGTAAGTGCGGAGATGTCTCCCATCCAAAGCCAGGCCATGTGGGCCCAGACAGGATGGGGACAGGAGCCGTCAGTTGGGGGGCTCGAGTGTAGGGGGGAGCCGGGGAGGGGACTGGGGGTTTGAGGGGGTTTTGGCCCGACTGGCGTTAGTTACTCAACAGATTCTGTTGTTAGAACCATGCTGCTACAGCAAGGTGACTTATGAAGTCTGTCTTCAAACTGTGTGACGGCCCAGCCCTCACTGTACGCACTCAAGACCTCCAGACGTCTGACTCACACACACATCTATATTACCGTCTGTGAGCGTATTTATGTGCGTTCACTAATTGAGATTCAACCGCGGCGTGATTTATTCAGATCACTCTTCTGCAACATTTATTTTGCAGACATAATGTGTGGTCATGGCTCAGCCGAACGGCTCATAAGCTCTGGAAAACCTGAAAAGATGGAGTTTATTCAAGACTTGAGTCACGTCAAACATTTATCACGTTGATCGTCGATGTTATATTTGCACGGGTAGAAGATC
This sequence comes from Melanostigma gelatinosum, assembly GCF_949748355.1. Classification (NCBI taxonomy): domain Eukaryota; kingdom Metazoa; phylum Chordata; class Actinopteri; order Perciformes; family Zoarcidae; genus Melanostigma; species Melanostigma gelatinosum. The sequence continues at coordinate 18,709,347 of NC_136637.1, read as the reverse complement.
TACTTCCTTCCTAAGCCAAGTCTCCTGTTCCACTTTCAGACCTATGGCGTATGTTTTTCATTGCCACGTAAATCTGCTCCAAGGTGATTTGCAGGATATTACCAAGTTCTCCCTTTTCTTAATAAAGATGTGGAATGACTCGGTAAGCCAGACTGCTTTAATGAGCCACGTTCCCAAAATAGGACGGTGGATCGCCTACTTTTCTTTAAAAAAAAAGACTCGTTCCAGGTATTTTCCAGATACTTTGCGGTTGAGTCATTTCTGTCGTGAGCGTGTCTGAACTGGCCACGTTCTGAAGCTGGTAGAGAAAAAGAACAAAATAGCAACAGAGAACCCTGAGGTTACCTCAACACAAGGTTTAGACACCTGTTTTGGAATTCAACCAGAACTGCAAATCCCATAATCCCCCTCTGTCTTTGACCAATGGCACAGGGGAGTGAAAAGCATTTGTGGTAGAAGTGGAAAATGCAACCCTAATGTCCATCTCCACCCGCACACATTTCAGGTTTTAGGTCGACCCCGTAGCTCTGCATACATCTAAATGAGTGTGTACTCATCTCATACGCATCTCCTTTATCTATACCGGCTTATGAACCAAATACCTAACTTTCAAGAGTGATTCTCTGCAGGAGGAATCTTCCCGTCATCGGGGATTGGCCAAATTCCACCCAGGCCAAAGACCTGTCAGTGTCTGCCATCGCGGTTATTGCACAATTCCCTTTCCGACTGATCTCTGGAGCCTCGACGAAGGGAGAATATTTGCGTTGCATCCAAGAGAGGTCATGCGCTCAGCTCCGCCAACACAGCGTCTATTCACACCTGACAGACCGCTGCCCCCGTTCTGAGCCGACTCAACCGACAGGGAGGGTGCCGAGAGAAAGAAATGCCATGCGAGGAGGGCTGGAATGGGGCTGCAGGGTTGCGAAGACAAAGACGGTTGCGTTTTTTTTTTTTGTTGCGTTGTGATGCAACAAAAAAACTGATTGATGACACACGGTGTGCTAAGGTGTGGGGAAAGAAAGGCAGAGTGTGGAGAAAGAGAGAGGAGTCGATGATACATGTTTTTCTTGAGTTCGAAACACTGACAGCACCACCTCCACATCGCGGAACCGAGAGCGAATGAGTGGCATCGAAAACAAAGACATAATTGCATCTGGCAGCATCCTGTTGTGTGACTAAATCAGAGGTCTGCAGAGCGATATTTTGGGGTTTCAATTGGCCTATAAGAGGTACTGGCAAAGGTTGAGAAAGGCGACGGGGAGGCCTGAACTTGGTGTAATTAGTGCCGCTCAAAGCGAGCACTCAGTCAACAGGAGTCTTGGATACCATGGTGATCTGGGTCAACAAACACCGATTTCAGGGCGTCGATGGGGATGAGTAAAAGGTAGAAACCTAAACGACCACGTGATGGTCTGAAACCAAGACAGGCGGAGGCGGAGGGAAGCACCTTATTTTTTGGCCACGTGACACAATGCGGTGGAAAGTATGGAGAGAACTCAGTCGTCGGCTCCGCTTCGAGGTGTCAAGACTCCGCTCTTCACCTCGCCACAGTTCAGCTGATGTTTAGACTGCTCTCACTCAGCCTTTTCTCATCAACACCCGGCGAAGCGAAAGACCGAAAAACAAAGAAGCGTTCGCTCCGTGCAGAGTTGCTTCTTACGAGATCATTCCGAATAATATACTGTTATACCGTTATACCCCTCGACCCCCCCCCCTGACCGAGTGTTATACTGTTATACCCCTCGACCCCTCGACCCCCCCCTGGCCGAGTCGATCCTATTTGAAGATTTCCTGAGAAAATAACCTCTCCGATAAATGGAAAACATATCCGCTTGCAAATCTATCATGCGATCTGACCTTTTGGGCTGCGTCTCAACGAAAGCAGAAAGTTGAAGCCAAGGCATGTCGCGGCTCAGCGGCTGTATGTGTGTATGAGTATTCGCGGGGCAGCATTGACTTTGGCAGTGCTATTCTTGCTTCCCCAATGCTAACTGGTCTCCTCTCCTAACATAACAGTATATTGTTCTATACTGCCAAGCGTGAACCACAGAGCTCTCAGGGTGGAGAGATGGATGGGACTTCCCCAAATAAACTGGGGGGGATTAGCCGACAACTGGAGCTGGTCAGTAGCAGCACCGGTGGAAACGCGCGCAAAACATATTACTGGTCTGATTTACTACACAGACTTGGATCAACACACTGCTAAATAGCTATAAATGAAACTTTGGGTTTCGTCGTTTATCGTCAAAATTAGATTTTCGGGGACTTTGAGGTGCTTGCTGATATGATGACCAAATAAACATATGAACTGGTTATTTGCACAGGCTTCACTGCTGATCATGCCAAGAGACTGTGGAGTAATGCACCGTCTCATGTGTCGAAGCAATATGGAGTCTATTTCGCGCCCCTGCTAACGCTAATCCCCCTCTTCAGAGTCAATGTGAGGGTTATTTATTATGGCTAACGACTAAGCTAACCAGAGAGGAGCTTTGCCGCGGTGTGAACTGGCCGGCAGATGCGGGCTTCTGTTTGTTTTGCTTCATGCTGGATTTCCATCGGGATATTTTTTCTTCGCGGCCGTCCGATTCTGACCTTTTCGCTGCAGAACAATGGAGGCCGGCTGTTTATTGCTTGAACGGTCAGGTGTTTATGAGAACTGTAAGAGAAACCAGAAGGGCATTCCTGCTGGGATTAAGTCATCGTGGGCGCTCTGAGAGACAGAGCTCCTTGTTGAATCCTACAGACGGACGGTAAGTCTGAGGATGGAAACTGGTGTCAAGCGTCACTCCTCCGTCTACAGCCACCAGACCAGACCGCCCCGTGTGACACGCCACACCGCGCCACGGAGATGATTGGCCGGTATGTTGGTACGGTGACTTTGGCAGATGCCATTGGAGCAAAAAAAAAACGACCCCAGAAAGGCAAAACCTCTATTTCTTTCTCAAACACAGGCACACACACACACACAGCCACTGGCACCCTGGGACAATGACGTCACAGCTTTTCCTGTGTGTGGGAGGGGGGGGGGGCGAGAGAGTGGTGATGTCAGGGCCACCGACGCTGACATCATGGACTTCCTTCCCTCATTAGTGACTAATTATGCAGAGATGCAAGTGGTGCGTATAAGGAAAGGAGGGGCAGCACACAGACTATAAATAATCCTTTATCTCTCCCTGAGACAAGTGCGTTAACACTTCGTAGGAACACAGAACAGAGATGTTCAGAGTGTGGCTGAGAGCGGAGGAGACATCAGTTTTTTTAAGTGATGTCATTGGTTTCGGTGGGAAAAGTTGCCAAATCACGTGGGAATCAAAGAGAGTAGCCAGTAGCCAGTGAATTGATGGATTTTTTTGTTATTTTGTATATATCAGTGATATCTTATTGTGTGTTGTTGGTTCAGTTCTTACTGTTTGACTTTCTGTTGGCGCACGTTTTTGTCTTTACCTGGGTAGCCACCGTCATAACGGCTGGATTCTCATATTATATATCTTAGATTCAGTTTAGTCTTCCCAGAAAGCTCTTTATCGTGCCCCACCACAATACTTACCCGAAGATTATAAAGTATATAAATTACTTTGATGTTCGATGTGCTATTTTTAACTGAATTGAAAGGAAACTGAACTCCATTTACGTCTCTTAACTAAAATTCAGAGATGTTGTATTTTGTACTTGAATTCAAGAAATATTATTATATATTATAATTAATAGTGGAGCACGGTCAGCTTCACTCAGTACTTTTTCTGGCCTGAGGGTAGAAAACACTCAATGGCTTGAATCAGCATCCAAGACCCCAGGAGTGACGTAAAGGTGGATCAGCTATGTATCTCACGCTGGGTAACGTACTGTATAACCTCACACCCCAACAACGACAAACTGTGCCATGCGGGTGTTTCGCAGCTCAAAGCATCGACTCCTCCCCTCTAAAGCACCTCCTGTGTGTGAAGGAGAGCGCGGCCAAACGCCCCCTCAGCGCGGCGGGGGGGGGGGGGGGGGGGCCGGGTAAACACTGGCCAATCCAGCCAACACAAGCGCCACACTGGGTTGTGCAAGGCAGCAGCGTGGGACATCTGGCCACATCACAGCTCAGCGTTCCTGCTTTATGAGCGACGACGGCCGTAACTCTGAGAATAGAAGTGGCGGGAGTAAACCCAACGGCCCGCTGCAGTAATGCTGACTGTGGAAAAGGGGAGGATGAAGACGTGAAATGAAGCAAGAGAGAGAGCGAGAGAGAGAGAGAGAGAAAGAAAAAGGAATGGAAAGATAGAAGCAGAGTCAGAGAGGAAGATGAAAAAGAGCTGACAAAGGACCAAAAGGCTAAGGGAGTGTTGCAGAGGGAGCGGAGCGCTTTGCCCTTATAAGGTCATTGTGTGGAAAAGGACACACGCGTCTCCGATTTCATAGTTTCAGTTTGTTTATCTCGAGAGCTCCAACTAGTGATTACTTTCATGATCAGTAACTCTGATCGATCGACTGATTTATCGTAAATCTCAAATATTGTTTTAGATTAACTTTCTGTTGATCTCCATGGCTCCTCCCGTCATCCAGCCCATTCTTTCTTCCGCATCCCACCGTCTCCTTCCCAGACGGACGAGCTGTCCCTTACAAGACCTCGGACGGCGACCACACCGTCTCTGCTGAGCTGGCTGTAAGAGCGCACCAGTTCCCACACCTATCTATCTGTGGTAACCCATTAGGGTTTACTGGCTGACCCCTGAACCTCGGCCGGGGTCGCGGCCGGGCCCTTCATGAGGGGATAAATCATAAACACCTGAGCGGCTGACCTGGGCTCAGCGCTGGGGCTGCAGTCATGTGGTATTCATTTCTGGGTCGCGGTGGCGTGTAAATCGGGTTAAACCAGCGCCTGCGACCCTCGGGGCTCAGGGCGCATATTAAAAACGTGACCACAAACGACTTACTATGTGTCAGAATGCGTGCGATTGTGTGTCAAGTGGTTATGAAGGACCTGGTTCCACCAATAAATGAATATGACTTGATATAGAGCATGTAATTGAATACTTGTACAAAATCCAACAATGGTTTACCTTCTGCTGAACGGTTGTTATTGTGGATTCAGCCTGTTGCTCTCGACAGGTGATGTCATTTTTTCCCACGACCAGAATAGAGCATCTAGTCTGTCAATAGGCCATCTGATAGAACATATTGGCAGATTTTTGACTGCGAAAAATAAGCTTATTTTCTTGTTTGGAATCATTCCATTCAAGTTCAATGTTTTCTGAATAAAGTGGTGATCCTCTGATCATTATAAACAACAGATGGCACACAGGAATACTTCAACACATAAAAAACCTTCGGCAGCAGTTTAATGAAAACATTACTCAGCCCTAATGTGACCTTTAATACGGCTCTTTGAGCAGCACATACTCCTGTCTTCTCCTCTATTACTATCAGATGCTCCTCCAAAATCTCATTTCCACGCTGCAGGACAAGAAACAGCCTTTGTGGGGACGTTGAACAGCAGTATGCGTGTCGTGCTGCGAGCTCACCTCTCCTCGGGCTCTCGTGGTTAAAGAGGATCCCGTTGACGGCGAACATGTTGTAGGCCTCTCGAAAGTTCACCACGATCCAGTAGGCGTAGAGCTTCGCGGCGCCTGAGAGGAGAGGCGACGGACACATATTAGCACCAGAAAAACATCACTTCACACAAAAACCAAACAAGCACAAGCAGACCTTTCACACTCACATTTTATTCACTAAATCGACAAAGGAAACTTTCACACAGCTATTAGCGTGGTTCAGTGATATGGAGTGACAACTTAAGCAGAGAGAGAGAGAGAAACACTGATCCTCTCTTCCCAGAGCTGCAGAGAGAAAGATTGTAAGTACACTACATGTCACATTTGAACACAGCGGTACCGCAGATCATATTTCAACGTCAGGAACGCGAGCCGCAGACTCCTGCTGATTGACCGAACGCAGGCTTGCACAAAATGTTCTCCCCTCTTTTCCTCTTACTATCTTCCTCCTCCTCCTCCTCCCTCCTCCTGTGATGAGGGGAATACCAGAGCAAGCAAAGGGAGGCGCCCGTCGATTAATCAGTAGGTCAGGATGTACACTGGAGGTGAAGGGAGGGCGCCATGACCCCCCCCCAAGTCTAATTAATAGAGGAGCAGCGCTCCTCGGGATGGTATGTGCCTCCCATGCAGCATCAGATTGAGTGCTGACAGATGGGCAAAGTGTCAGCGAGGAGAGCATTTAGACAACAGAGAACATGAAACCTGATCGCTCACACACGTGTACAGCCTGCTTGCCTGCGTGCGTGCGTGCGTGCGTGCGTGTGTGTGTGTGCGTGCGCGTGTGTGTGTGTGTGTGTGTGTTGAAAGTGAGTGCTGAGGGTATAAAGGTGTCTTTGTTAAAGTGAGAGCCACTCCAGTCTTCAGTCAGACGCTGTGGCCTCGGGGTGTGTGGAGAGCTCAAATGCTGCCTGAGCACTGAAGCCCCCCCCCCCCCCCCCCCTGCTATTTCACTCACTGACTAACACACATGCACACACACACAGTGCTGCGAGGAATCAAGCAATCTGTGTTTGTATGCCCTTATATGGCCATAGGCAATGGTTTGACGAATGGTGCAAGGTAGAAAAAGGTAATCCGTGTGTGTGCGTGCGTTTCCACATGGATCTACAGTACATTGCGTATGTGTGTGTGTGTGTGTGTGTGTGTGTGTGTGTGTGTGTGTGTGTGTGTGTGTGTGTGTGTGTGTGTGTGTTACCGTAAGGTGAGCGAGGGTAGAAGGGCGTGGTTTCCGTCTGAGGGATCTCCTGGACTTTGCCGAAAAGCTCGCTAGTGGAGGCCTGGTAGAATTTGACGCTGTTGGTCAGACCGCACGTCTTCACGGCGTCCAGCAGACGAAGCGTTCCGATGCCGTCCACGTTAGCGGTGTACTCGGCCAAGTCGAAGGAGATCTGAGAGAGAGCGGGAGAGAGGAAAAGAGAGGGAGCGATTATTAAGGGACCTTTGGTGGGAAGATTTCCTCTACCTATTAACAACAACTCTGTAAAGGATTAATAGTATTTTCTATAGACTTCAGAAGAGAAATAAAAAAGGTGGGTTATGAGAATGGACTCTTGTGTTTTGGTACCTACGTATCAAAAATGAGGACTTGAGACTTGACTGTGACTTGAGACTGATCAAAAATTGAAAGCAGAAATAATTCAACTCTTGACCTTCCTGGAACAAGAAGAAAATAATACTGCAGTCTGACAGTCAGGCCTGACATTGCGGAACGTCATTGGAGAACGTGTTGTTTCTGGAGTCCATCAGAACCGATCAGAAAGCTCATTCCTCAAACTAAACACTCCAACTCCCAGAATGCCCGTTTCAATTGCTGAGGGCCAAGAGGGGAGGGAACTTAATGAACACTTGGGGGGGGGGGGGGATTAACTTTAAATGAGAAATGGATGTGCGTGTGCATAACTGTGCGCGCGTGAGACACCGTGCACTTGGACGGTGTGTGTGTGTGTGTGTGTGTGTGTGTGTGTGTGTGCAAGCGGCCAGGACGGCCTCAGGCTCCAAATCAGGCGTGACGGTTAGAAGCCGTGCTGGTTAGTGGTCACCACACCTGGAGCCAGCGGCATGAGCCCCGTCTGTACGGAGGAAACGCGGTGGCCCTTTAGTGCTTCCACGTCAGCGCTGCACACTCAGCCAGATAAAGACCCCTTATTTAAAGCTGGGGCCGAAGAACACTGGGCCTCTATTCCACTCAAAGTCCACACACACACACACACACACACACACACAGAGCAGGTTTGATCAGGTTCAATTACACTCAACAGCTCGGTGTAATTACCGGTGACGCTCCACTCACTTTGCATTCTGCCATTTACATTCACAAGTGAAAGTGAGGGGACACCTTATACGCCTGCATATACTGTATGTCACATTATGACGAGTTACACAAGAGGTGCACGCAGTAACGGCAATACCTGTGCAATAGAATCCAGCCTAGAAATCACTACAAGCTTAAAAAGTGAGAGTTGAATGAACGCACTAAAGGTAAACTGTTATCGATCAAGGTGTCAGAGGGAGGTTTGACTAACTGTTGACCAAACAGCCTCAACCTGCTTCGTGTGTAGCTACTTCCAGGTACAGAAATATAGAAATAATAAACTAAATGGTGGCAGGTGTCGTCCATTTTCAGTCAGAAAAATGAACAAATTTTCCAAAAAATCCGAATTCTTCATGAAGGAAGTCTAGACTTAAAGACTATAGAGCGCCGCAAAAGTAGGTCCATGTGGACTGGTTCTGATGTAAGGAGTTTACATCGATTTTGAGCAGACCTCAATCCAGCAGTTAGTTATATATATATAGTCATATTATCTAGAGACAACATTCAATTTATCAAGTTATTTTTTTTGTCTTTTAATCTTAAAGCAAAAAAGAAAAAAATCCATTCATAATCCTAAAACAATTCTTCAAAACAAATCTTCATGTCTGACCATGAGCAAAAACAACGAGAAGTATTTCATCTCTAATGATCAACAACAAGGAACTCTTTGCATTTTAAAAACGTACTCAGGAAATGTCTGGTAATATATCGTGAAAAATAACAAAAGATCTCAATGTATGTATTTACTGAATACTTGTTCCAGCACTGCGATTAAAATCACTGCAGAAGAAGAGGGCGCAACAAAATCCAACCTTCAAACGGCGGGAAACAATGTCGAAAACGTGACAGAAATATTGAGTCTTGTATTAATGTGAGGAACATCAACAGAGCGGACAGATATGATGATTTCGTCTCTGCAGTGGACCTTGAAGTCACATGCTTCATGCGTGTCAGGATATATTTCCTTTGTTTGTTTGTTCAAATGTTCAGCATTTCCACTCAGTCACTACACTAAACACTACATTCTCACTGCTGACTGTTGAACAAGTCAAGAAGACACATTTGTAATCTTGTATACTTATTCTTTTGATCAGAAAGTTCCCAATTTTGATCACAACGTTGCTAATTGTATTTAATTAAAGCAAAACTCACACACACACAAGCCCCATTCCCTCTCCAGCAGACATAATGTAATGCAAGCTCTCTCAGGTCCACCTCCAGCCCCCCCCCCCCCCCCTCCTCCTCCTCCTCCTCTTCTTCCTTCCTTACACATTGCTCCTCCTGCTTAGTCACTGCTCACTCTCCCTGGACCTCATAAACCTTATTTTATGGTACTACAGCACCTTCCTGACCGACACCCCGTCTCTATCCTGCTGTCTGTGTGCGAGTCCCTCCATTCCACACACATGAAGAGGTCTGCAACACACACACACACACACACACACAGTATCAAAACCAGCTGAGAGGGGCAAGGTCGAGGACGCCTTGACAAGTTAAATCAAACAAATTGCCTTAATGCCTCCATTCTCTGTCATTATGTAAGGCAGGGCCTGAGCGCTGACGGTTTAAAGGCCAGACGTTTGTGTACACCTCTGTGTGTGTGTGTGTGTGTGTGTGTGTGTGTGTGTGTGTGTGTGTGCCCTCGCTCACATACAGCAGAGTGTTGGTGTGTGTCTTGACAGATGTATAAATATGAGCTACATGTATTCAGCCGTGGCCTCCCTCTGCATACCTGCATGGCCTTCCACACACGGGGTAATGCGAAGGCATTAAACTGTATATACACAGTGGTGAAGGAACGGAGAGCTCTATTGTGCAATCAGAAAAAAGAGAGCAAGTCAATCAGTCAAGAGCACAGAAGCAGCGTTTGTGAGGTGATGCACTGACACACATAACCTTGTACACATATAAGGTTACAGGAGTAACCCCATTCACAGCATTTGAATCAATTTGACCAATTTTTACGATTGATGAATTCAGTGAATATTTTTGGTGATCTTCAGAATATTATCATTATCTTTATATTGTTACACATCTGTAATATCATGACAGACAGAAAGAATATTTTTTTGGGCAATGTACTGTGAAAATGTTCCTACTTTTTGCATGATAATTATGTTTTAAACAATATTAATCCCCCAATTTGCTTATAATTCATATTAGTGATGAATCTGATGATAACCCTAAATATGGATGCAGTTAATCTGCAGCACATTAGAGTCTTTCTTTTTTTTGTTCTTTTTGATATTTATGTTATGTGCTTTTTTTCGGGGATGTAAGTTTGTGTTCCAGAAAAGACAATAATCAGGTTTTTCCAAAAACTGAAATTGTGAATTATCTGTATCCACATTGTTCTTTCCTTAATTTGTAATATTTATGCACTTTAACAACGAACATTGAACTGAAAACTGTGCATGCACATCAGAGAAATGCGTATTTTAGAGCTATCCTATCCTCCATCCACTCTGGTGCATGGGATCATAAAACCTAGCAGAAAATATGTAATGTGTAATCTGATTTAATCCACTGTACGTTACCAATTTAGGTATGCAAGATTATGTTTTAAATAATAAATAAAAAAGCATGATGTTCATTTCGTGAATGACTGTCCCATGTAGAGTAAAACAGAAGATAACGCAGGGTATGCTTTAGGGCGTGGCTACCTTGTGATTGACAGGTCGCTACCATGGCGTTCTCCGTGTTTTCATATAAGAACTTTAACCCTTTCACAGCGTGTTTTCATGAAGTGAATAAGTGAATTATTCAGCATTCAGTTGTACCTAGCGCCACCCTCTCATGTGACTCGTGGTTGCAGATAAACAAAATGGCGCCGGCCCAAAATAGCCCACAGCTTCCTGACGTAGCCCACAGAGACCTGCCGTAGCCCACAGCTACTGTTGCTGTGCCCACTCTCCATCGTCATGTGTTGTGATGAAACATGAGGGGGGAAATCTGTCCACCTCCAGTTCTGTCTTGTTGGAATTGTGTCACCCACACACACACACACACACACACACACACACACACACACACACACACACACACACACACACCTGTTAGAAAAACAAAGTGCTATTTCTTTCCTTGCAGTGTGCCAATGTGCCTTTCCCTAGAAAACAGACCCAGAGTCAGAGATGTACGCGGTGAGTGACGGGCAGAGCGAGACACAGGCGCTGATGTTTGACGTTGCGTCATGCAGCTGGAACGCGCGTTGGCCTTTTGAGCGTTTCCTCGCCGAGAACCTAAAGTTTTTGAAAATATCACTCCCCGACTTACGTCAAACTGCAGATATGACTATCTCACACTGCAGCCACTGTTTCAACACATTCCCAGTTACAATTTCTCAAAGAATGCAGTTCGTACGACACACACACACACATACCGGCGACTTGCCAAGAATTCCTTTGCAACCAAAGTCCTTTGACGTTTGAAGGCTGAAGGCTTAAATATAGACACGGTGACAAGCGGAAACAATACAAGCCTCCAAAGAGCAGTTATTACAGAGCGCACCTGAAGGAAGTCCAAACAGCCACTTTATTGATAGAGCGTCTGTTTAACATGAGGACCCAGAATAGCTCAGCAGGTTTACATGACTTGCTTTATAGTTGGGTTGATGAAGGACATCAGTTTACAGGAAACGGCTGGAATGAAAAAGATGCTTGTCTTTGTCAGAAAGACTTAAAACACTTGCATCTTGACAATTTCCTTTCCTTGACTCGGACTTTTAAAACAAAATATTTCCTCGACACCAAAGCTCATACTTCCCACGCCTGCATGGCCACAAAAGGGTCCGCACGAAATTCATTTCATCGTCTGCAAATGTTCGCAAGCCCAAAATGCACAAACAGTCCTGCATGAAAGGTCGAAAGGATGAAAATTGTGAGCTGCGGTATCGTCCAATGCAAACGTATTTCCAAAGGGACTGTGGGCTGGTGTAATAAAGCAGGAAAGTCACTTTATGGATCATTGTTTGCATTGTGAATGCATTTGATCGATGAAGATTAGGCAGAAGAAGGGCTTTACTGTTAGTATGAATGCAAAGGAGGCCTGCAGAGGTGGTTTCACATCGCAATTATGCGAGCGCACTAAACAACTACCGTATACTTATCTGAAGCTGCTATACGTCGTAGCAGCCACGGGGTTTTAGTTTGCTGAGTGAACAACATTTAGCGATGTAAACCCTGTCTTGATAGTTGCTGGGCCCTCAGAGAACTGCAGGAACGTGTTGTTTTTTGGGGGCCAGGAACCGGCTACATTTGGTCCCTGAGGGCTTTATAATCCATACAGCATTTGACATCCACTGTCCATGGACCCTCGCATCGGAGAAGGAAGACCCCCCCCCCCCCCCCCAAAAAAACACATCCACTCGAAAGGACCGGTCACGTTCCTGTATAGCTTAAATTGGTTCCCAAAGCAAAGTTTCAGTTGTGGAAACACAAAAAATAGTTTCATCCCATGTTTTATTCTTTATACGAAAGCAGACAAAGGAATTGTTGAAAGTGACGAGTTTATCCTCACCACGAGTTCAGTCCCATTGAAGCTCAACTTTACTGTGAAATGGATGGAAATGAGAACCGATGTGTTACTTTTCAGACAGAGAATGAAAAGCGCCAGCATGCTTTGAAACCAGACGTTCTCCCTCATCCACTCGGGTGTTTCTGTTATTGTGTCTGTAGAAAAGAGATCGTTACAGAATGTGAGACACTGACGTCTTGATCTAAGAGAGCTTAAAAGATAGCGTTAAAGAAATAAACCTAAGTACCTTTAACGTGGAGACAAATTCAAGATAAACATTCATTTTCTACAGCAGGGATGTGTACATGGCATGACAAGCATCCACCCACTAATCCCCCCCCCCCCCCGCTACTGGTGTTCACTCATCGTCCCGATCTTATCTTGATCTCTGTGTTTTTGTGTCTAATTGCAGGCGTCTTCTGCTCGGTTTGTGCGGAGGCTGCTGCAGCTATGGCAATGCACAAATACCAGTCAAACACGGCAGGTGGACGGGAGCGAGGCCGATGGAGACGTGGGTGATCGGCTGTCAAACTGAGGATTTATCCAGTCGAGTCTGGAAAAGTCCCCGTCTGCCTCGAGGCACTCCACTCTACCTCTTTCACTCTCTCTCGCTCTCTGAAGAGGGATGAATATAAAAGGTGTTCATTCGGAGACACACTTCCTTTAGTGCTGGATAACAGCAGCTGGAATTGTGTTCTCCCCGGAAAAGTCAATCACGAAAAGAACAGAACTTCATTCCTGCCTTCCCTCAGTCACGTGATCTCCCCTGCAGACATAGACCACCAATGAATCCCAACCTCGCAACTAAGACGTGCAAACATGGCTACGGGTCTCACTGCAGCGGGCTGTGGTCATGCACCCCCCCCCCCCCCTAACACATTACGGAACAGAAGAGGGACCTGGTGAGCCCCTAAAAACTACAAACTTCTCCACGACACACAGGAGAGGCACCACGGAATCACAACAGCACCCTAAGTGAGAGATAACATCTCCCCCCCCCCCCCTCTCTGGGCGTTTCCCCTCACACGTATTTATCAGCTGACCAGGACCAGATGACTTCAAAGTGAGCGCTCGGAGGAGAGGTGAGGAGGGTCCTTCCACATCTGAGACCCCCTGCCGGGACCAAACTGATCCCCTTTACGCTTCCAGCCCCCGTCTTTCCTCGCTCACCTTGCCTCCCCCACCCCACCCCCCTAATTCCAGCTGCTCCATTTGGCTGGAATCGGCACCCACCATCGCTCCTGATTAGAGGAGGTGTGTGTGTGGGGGGGGGTGGTGGGTACAACCTGACAAATTGCCACATTCTTCTCACCACCCGTTCCCCGTCTTCCCCGTCCCTCTCCATCCACCTTGCCCCCCCTCACACATACCCACAGTCCCCACTTCAATCTGGCAGCACCCCCGTCAACCCGACCCACCCTGCACCACTCACTTGATGAATGCTGTCCTTGTGAGCAGAGGAAGCCACCACCTCCCCCCCCCACCCCCCTACACACACATCCTTAAATAGAAGTGAAGTTTGGGGACCACCGCCCCTGCAGGTGCTACATCTCTTTGGTTACACACACACACACACACACACACACACACACACACACACACACACACACACACACACACACACACACACACACACACACACACACACACACACACACACACACACACACACACACCACCACCACAAGAACACACTCCCATAAATACCGACGCAAACCACAGTCGGCCACAATAACGCATACCTGCACACACTCTGGCTGCCCTGGTAGCTGTCACAGAGCCATGTGACTGAAGCGGAGCCCAGATCCTGATCCAACATTGTGCCTGATTTACACCCCCCCCCCCCCCTCTCTCTCTCTGCACTGCTGCCCCACCACAAACCCCAGCCAGTCTATCCCAGCCCACCCAGGACCCCCTGGAAAGGAGCAGCACAACAGCTGCGTGTGTGTGTGTGTGTGTGTCGTGGAGGAAGGAGGGAAGGAGCAGGATCCAGGTTATTGCATGGTGCCTGTTCAGTTATAAATACCTTGTCGTCTGTCTTGCAGAGTCACTGAAAGCGTCTCTTGAGAGATGTTTACGTGGGCGTGTGTCGTCGTGGATGCAAGCCTCCGAGGTTAAAATGAAATAACAAAAACCGTGGCGGAGCAGCAGACCCGCTCGAGGAAGGTGGCCTGGATTTATAATCCCATTTCACGTTCATGTAAACTGGAGACCCGGTTCCTGTAATCCGGGTCGGGGGGGTTAGAGAGACGCGATTTCACCAAATATATTTCTCCCGGAGAAAGACGGTTTCTGGTTTCGACTTTTTCATGTTGAGATCAAAACAAATTGAAACTCTTACTACCGTTTTCCAAAACTTTAAACCACATTGCACAATCCACCATTTGTTATCATCTTTTTACATCTTCCACGCGTTTCTTTTTTATTCTTGCACATGTGCCTGGAAAATTCTTCAAAATGTTGCTGTGACACCAAGATCATTTCACAGCCTTGCTTTCTTGTTTTCACAACAATCAAATTTAAAAAATGTGAGTGAAACTTAAAGTCACGCTCTGCAAGAATAAAAAAAAAAAAGAATTGGCCCCCACAGCTGAACAGTCCACTGTTTTGGACTTGAAAAATATTTTAAACTACAAAAAAAAGTGCAGTCGATTCTTGAAGTCTAAAGAAGTCGGCTTCCATTTCTCAACCGTAAAATTCACACAACAGGGAAAAAACTGTGGCTCTCACAACACAGTGTCTAAAAGTTCTCACATGAGCCAGACTTATTTCTAAACTATGGTCCAGGTAGAAGAGAATTCAGATTGACGAGGTAACCAGCAATGGGCATCAACGTTTCCCTCCAGTGACTGAGCGCAGTGAGTGATGAAGATAATATTGTGCTGACGATACAGTAACCGGCAGAGCCACCCTGCGCTGCCTGGCACGCTGAGAAAAACAAAAACAAGCAGAGAAAGACCAGGGACGGGTCAACGGAACCTTCGCCCCACACACCTTTGTGTGTGTGTGTGTGTTGCTCTTGCTCTCATTACTATGGCGATGGCTTGTCTGACAGCACGAGGAGGCGGAGTCATAGAAGATGGTGTGATGTAGGAGTGGCCAGCCTTTCCCATCCTTTAACCCGAAACCCCGTCACACCAACAGCTTTCATCTGGAGAGGATTAGAGACATTCGCACTTTCTTATCTCTACGCCTTCCTCCACGTCTTTCACCGTCTCCCCCCCTTTTCCTGTCTCTGGCCTCCCACACAACCCCCCCTCCAGCTTTGTACCTGTGCATTCTGAAAATACTCTAAAAAGGTGCCAAGGAAAAGTCTACATAAAAAAATAATAGATTTATAAAGAATATAAATCAGGATCAGAGCGCCAGTCAGCAAAGTTCACTCTGATGCGTTTGAATGCACAAAGCATTCGGCTTAGTTAAAGAAAGAACGGTTGATCAATCACAATCCTCAAACACACACACACACACACATAGTTAATGCGCATCACATTCAGAGCAACGAGCAGGAGAAGATTCCTGTCGACTGAACAGACAAACGGCACAAAACATCGTAACACGTAAACATCTTCTGGTCCAATCAGGAGCCAATATGTTGTTTTAGTTCTCTGCTTGGGCTAATAAGAGACAAGTAGTTGGTGACAGAGAGGCAATGCTAATTACTTTTCCTTTTTCTAAAAAACGAATTAACTGTAATGTGAAAAAGGTTGCTTGCAGCGATGGACCTACAGAAAATGATGAGTCAGACCTGTAGCTCGTCGTTTTGGTTCAACAGTACGTTTACTAAGGTTCCGTCTCTGAGCTCTCGTCAACCTGACGGCCAAAGAGGTAAAGATAATATTTAGGATTTAGTGAAGATAAAAACATGGGCAGAAAATAGAGAGAACAATGGACTATATGATTCCGTCTGCGGACAAAGAATGCCGATGTTGCCCTTTGCCTGCTGAAGGCGTCTGCTTGTTAACAAGTTCGCCGTGTCAGCGGTAAAACGTGGCTGTGTGTCAATCGACTTCCTCTGAAGTCCCTCTGCCCCCGAGTGGCCAAATCATTGATCGCTATGACCGTGCCGAGATGCTATGAAGGAAGATTTTGCACACGGCTAATTACTGGTGAGAGACTCATCATCGATGATCAACATTTAGCTTGTTAGCTACATCAAGCGCTTAGCTGATGAGCTGACAAGACAAACCACGAGTCTGACTTATTTTTACATTTTGCCCAAATAAAAGAAAAGAAACCCAGAAAAATATGGGTTTACAGAACTGTTGTCTATTTTCTAATATATTCAAATTATTATATTCTGTCTTAATTTTCTTCGCAGCTATTTTTCCTTCTTCCACTGGGAGCTAAATGTGTATTTGCTATTGTCCATCTTTACCTGTTACAATACATTTAATTACAAAAATGAATACATATCTTACCATAATATAAACCAAATCGTTCCTTCCTCTACATTTTGTCCTTTTTTTGCTGAGCTGAACATTAGCTTTTCCAAAGCCACGGCCCTAAATATGACTCATCATTTCAAAAACCACCGTCTCCCTCTGTGAGTATTTCGATCATCACGACAGAGATATTACTGACTGACCTCAAATACCAGCAAAATACCAGCAGCACAAACTCATGATTCACACTTTCACTGACCCACGGACGGACACACACACACACACACACACACACAGAGAAAGGTTAGCAGAAGACAATTGCTCGGGTTCAGGTCCAGCCCGCCTCTCTCAACAGGGCGGGAACATCGGAGCAGGGGTCGGCATGCTGGGTCGGAGTGGCCGGTCTTTGAAGGAGGCCTGTGGCGGGGAAGAGTTTTCGGGAAGGGGAAGTGCTCTGCTGGAAGTTTTGGATATCAATGGAAAGGCTTTCTTTCTGCCACACTGGGCAGCGGAGTGGCTGTCCTTTATCTTCCACTGTTATCCCCCCCCCCCCCCCCCCGCGCGCAACGGAAAGACAATGTCAAAGAAACATGGAACGGGAACATTTCCAGGAAACGGCAGCCTAAACAACTGCAATCCAATCCCTGAACAGGGGGACGCTGGTTTGAAACCAAGTGGTGAAACATTATGTGTTCAGTTACAGCTGCAGACAAATACATTCAGTGACTCAAATCTGACTTGGTTGATGTGGAAAGAGCACAACAGCTACATAGAGTTGGTGGCTGAAGGACAGATGACGATCAGCCCACAGGAGAACATGTAGGAAGAAAGTCTGCTGACCCGGACTATCCCACGATCCAACAGCAACCTGGCTCCACCACAAGCACAACCTCTGGCTATCCAGCTGTTTGCTCCAGAACATATCACTATATTCACACACAAACACACACCAGCAGCAGGGAGTAGTTTGGAACCTACTCTCAAGTTACAGATAAGGTTAATGTGCTCTCTCGGTAGAGGCTCTGAAAATGTCTCGTTCAGAAACAGTCCAACAACATTGGACAGACATTATAGAGCAGCCAGCAGCAGCCAGAAGCTGTTGGTACAATATTTAAACAGGCTATGAGAAA
>NC_136637.1:17451472-17461472 GCF_949748355.1 Melanostigma gelatinosum | reverse complement strand
TATAGTGGTTAGTACTCTGCGTTGTGGCCGCAGCAACCCCGGTTCGAATCCGGGTCACGGCACTCTTTTAAAGAGACCATGTACATTCTATGAGAGAGACGCAGTTTTCCTCTGAAATCAGAAACCAAGGCTTGAAGGATACATTGTAATGTTCCTCCGTAGATCGCTGAGTTGAACTAACCAAACTTCACAATGTAAAATAGCGTCGAAAGTGGAACTCCTATTTAATGATGGCCATTATTTACAAAATACATAATTGTCAAATATTAGTCTGCCAAAAAAGCAGCAGGCCTATATGTTGCCAGATTACAGTTCCCTCTTGAATGTTGGATAGTTGATAACAAGTACCTCAAAATTGTGGGCTACTTAAGCACAATACAAAAATTAAGGCAACTGCTTGGTACTGATAAAATGCTCATCATAGTTCCGTCCCCGTCTGTTATACTGAAGGGTGGAGATCAAATTGCTTATGACATGCCCCCCTTGTGACCCTGCAAAAAAAACAAAGGTGCCCTATTGGATGTCCATATGGTTAAGAAAACCCTTTTCTTCTGTCTTTTAATTTGAGCAAATACTATTTTATTCATGGTTTATTTGAGGTAACAATCATAGTCAGGCCTTCGTCCCAAAGTATTGCTAATGGATACATTAATATTATTCTGCTATTTGCCCAAAAGATCTTTGATTACCTTTATTGTCATCAGTGTGACATCCATCAGCAGCTCGGATACAACTCAACTGAGATATGAGTCACTTCACAAGTTAGGAAAGCTGATAAAAAAATGTTTTACTCTTCATCTTAAAAGAAGAACCAAACATGTGCTCTCAGGATTTCTTCCTCTGAGACGTTTTGATAAACTCAAGCTCTGATCAGCTCTGAGTGTCTTTATGGAAACAGACTGAACTTTCAGACGGCAAAGCTTTTCCTTTCCCAGCTATGCAAGTTAATGAAATTAAATAAATGGCCCAGTGGTGGAGGACACCCACCAGGGACCATGCTTTTGTGAGTGTGACTTTTTTCGACGTGTCATGACCATTCATATGTGTTTATGATTAAATTGTTAACGAGAGCAAAGCGTAAAGTAAATAAACTTGAACCTGCTCCAGCGCAGGCTAACTTAAGTTAGCTGGTTAAGCGTGCCACTCCCCCGGAAAAAAATGGCAGCTCCCTTCCTCAGAGATCCCATTGATGAAGGAGCGATTTTAGTTCGATTAGCGTTTTATAGGGAGAGAGTTCTTCCACATCGCCAAGTCAATGTCCTGTAGATGAGAGTATACTTGGCAATAAAAATAATAATTCTGAAAAGAGGAACATGTTCAAGAATAATTTAAGATATCCATGTTGTAGAAGAAAGCCTTTATTTGTACTGTATTGGTCAACCTGTAAATAAAGAAATAAGAATTTCAGTTCAGTTACAATTCATGCCAAAGCTCACAAGTACTTTAGGCAACGCTTTGCTTTACATGGTTACACTTACATCTGCCGATCAAGCAATGCAATGTCCTTGTGGATCATCCTCATTTTCAGCTGGCGGTGAGCAATTTCTGTACGCAACTACCGCTTGTACAGCGTCCGCACATCTTCATGGTCAACCTGAAAAAAAGACAAGAAAACCATTCATAACTTTGTTCAGTGTGGTGGTCAGATGCCAACTCAACTCAGACCTCCCCTCACAATGTGAGGGTATTAAATGAGAACTCACCTCCCCAGCACAGTGAGAGGGGCCAGACTCCGGCGGATCAGGCCGTTGTCCAGCAGGATTTGCCTAAAGGAATGCATTGATGTAGTCCAAATACCACTCACAGGGAGTGAGTTGGATAAGAGTAGTCGTTTCCAAAACTTGCTTTTTTCACATCACCGGAGAACGCCGACACAGTCTCCTCATCGCCTTCGTTACCAATTATGAAGGAAACTCATAGAATGAAGTGCAGTTATCTTTGAGATAAGGCCTCCTCCCAGTACTGCCCACCTCTCCAGAGGAGCTGCCCCCAGCTATGCCCTCCATTATGGGCCTACCCCTATTGTGCTGGAGTGCCAGCTCCTCAGGAGTAAAATCTGGAGTCTTAGGTCCCCACCCCGTCTTGACCATATCAGCCCTCTTTTTGTTTGCTAAAATATGAAGGATATGACACTGACAAGCTGTTCAACACATTACCATGGCACATATTGGATTGACTCACCATTCTGAATAATGTGTTTGTGCTTCGTTTTTACTTGCTCCCATGTCCTCTTGATGGCTGGGTTGCAACTACATGGGGGTTGAAAGCACTCATAATTATATGACAGTGTTATTAGTACATTAGTATATATATATACATATATATATATATATATATATATATATATATATATATATATATATACATATATATATATATACATATATATATATATATATATATATATATATATATATACATACATACATATATACATATATATATATATATACATATACATATATACATATATACATATATACATATATACATATATATACAACCCAGGCGCCCCGATGCACCTGGACCTCCACAACGCCTCCCTGGACTCTGCATCTCTGCATCTGTACAATAAAAACATGTTACCCCGGGAAAGAGGCAACCCAGGTGCATCGTCCCCGATGCACCTGGGTTCTCCACGACCAACACCATACTATCAAACTATCAAACTATCAAACTCACCGACAGCCAGGTGGGGACACTACCTATGCCCTGCAACAAGCCTGGGGCCCCTTCGCTCCCCCAGGGGCCACCTGGTCCACCTGGGGTAACACAAAAACGTGTTACCCCAGGAAAGAGGCTTCATTTCAATAAGCCTGTATAAGCCTGTACAATAAAAACGTGTTACTTACCTGATGGACCTGATGGTTACCTGATGGTTACCTGATGGTTACCTGATGGTTACCTGATGGTTACCTGATGGTTACCTGATGGTTCTCCATGACCAACACCATAGTATCAAACTCACCGACAACCTGGTAGGGACCTGTATAAGCCTGTATATACAGGCCCATCCGCGCGGAGCCGAAGCCAGGTTCCCGCCCCGAGGCCCATCCGCGCAGATCCGAGGTTCCGCACTTCTCGCCCGTGACCTGTACGCCCACCTATGGTTTAGGAGACTTACCTGATGGACCAGGTGCATCCCCGATGCAAATTTGGCCTCATTCACCACAGACAGAGCCTGGATGAAATCAAGTTTTCCAATCTATTTCTAAGTGTTTTCGGAGCCCTGGTAGTCACTACCGGAGGGGAGGGGGGTCGGTGGGGCCACAGCACCAGCGTGCTGTGGCCCCCGATGCACCTGGACCTCCACAACGCCTCCCTGGACTCTGCATCTCTGCATCTGTACAATAAAAACATGTTACTTACCTGATGGACCTGATGGTTACCTGATGGTTCTCCACGACCAACACCATACTATCAAACTCACCGACAACCTGGTAGGGACCTGTATAAGCCTGTATATACAGGCTTCATTTCAAGGTCAACCTGGGGTAACACAAAAACGTGTTACCCCAGGGAAGAGGCTTCATTTCAATCAGCCTGTATAAGCCTGTATATACAGGCTTCATTTCAATCAGCCAGAGGCCCATCCGCGCGGAGCCGAAGTAGGCCCACCTATGGTTTAGGACAGGGGTTCTTAACCTTTTTGACCTCGGGGCCCAACTTTTCAAGAACAGGTCTTTAAAGTTTGACAGGAAATATATGATTGGCTGAGGGAGGCCGTGGCGAAATCGCCCACTGTCAGCTGATAGAGTAGGAGCCAGAGAGCGAGAGTCAGAGAGATGAGGGAGTGAATGAGAGCATACAAAGACTGTCCTAATGTAGGAAGTCAGAGTAAATCCTCAAACTTTACATACCGGTAGTTATAGTATTTATAGTCATACAGTTGTAAATTAATTATTTCAAAATATCACTCCTCTGAGCAAAGCTCTATACGTTTTACTGTACTTGACCCTCAGTAAATAATCAATGCTAACAATTTGATATTCAAGGAGGGATTTGGTAATCCTTAAATTATTATAGTGGCACCAAACATACTAAGCCAAATTACGAAAAGTGCTGACGGACAAAGTCTATTCTGAATCCAATGCTACAGGTCAGATATGCTGCTGGTTCACACGACAGGAGTTTGGTGAGAGTATATTACCCCATCATTGTACATCGGACACCGGAAGTACCCAAACGCATGTTGGCACATGATTTGAAGACTGGCCATCCCCTTGTTTGATACTACTGAAACAGCAGCCCAACACAGCGACATGTCACCGTTCAGGACTCTCACTCAGGAGATACGTGACTGCCTCTCCCCGACAGTACACGCTCACTGTCACGATCAGGGCAACCAGGGAAGTTACTCTTGCATGTGTCACAACTACGTTAGAGGCAAGACCAGTGTCCAGATATAACAATGATCCATAGAAACTTGTGAGGAGAGAAAGCACAGAGAGTGAGTGAATGACAGCATGAAAACACTGTCCTAATGTAGGAGGTTAGAGTAAATGCCAACATTTTACACAGTTAGTTCATTATTTTACAACTGTATGATTATAAATACTATATTTCAAAATATCCCTCCTCTAAGCAAAGCTCTCTAAGTTTTACTGTACTTTACTCTCAGTAAATAATGTTACCCCGGGAAAGAGGCAACCCAGGTGCATCGTCCCCGATGCACCTGGGTTCTCCACGACCAACACCACTATCAAGCTCACCGACAGCCAGGTGGGGACACTACCTATGCCCTGCAACAAGCCTGGGGCCCCTTCGCTCCCCCAGGGGCCAAGCCAGGTTCCCGCCCCGAGGCCCATCCGCGGTTCCGAGGTTCCGCACTTCTCACCCGTGACCAGTACGCCCACCTATGGTTTAGGAGGTTTACCTGGTGGACCAGGTGCATCCCCGATGCACCTGGTCCTTTCAATAAGCCTGTATAATAAAAACGTGTTACTTACCTGATGGACCTGATGGTTACCTGATGGTTCTCCACGACCAACACCATACTATCAAACTCACCGACAACCTGGTAGGGACCTGTATAAGCCTGTATATACAGGCCCATCCGCGCGGAGCCGAAGCCAGGTTCCCACCCCGAGGCCCATCCGCGCAGATCCGAGGTTCCGCACTTCTCGCCCGTGACCAGTACGCCCACCTATGGTTTAGGAGGTTTACCTGGTGGACCAGGTGCATCCCCGATGCACCTGGTCCTTTCAATAAGCCTGTATAATAAAAACGCCTATGGTTCTCCACGACCAACACCATACTATCAAACTCACCGACAACCTGGTAGGGACACTACTGCAACAAGCCTAGGGCCCCTTCGCTCGCCCAGAAGCCAAGCCAGGTGCTCGCCTTAGGACACCTGCGTTACCGTTTGACAGGTCTCACCAGGGTCACATACGCATTCACGAAGTCCAAGTTCCTCTCTTGGCTCCGGCCGTTTGGGGCACTTACGGATCGTGTTCGCCATCTTTAACGATGTTGCCCGCGGACCACCACGTGGAGGTACGATCCAGCCGACTGCTCAATCACCCGACCGGCCTGCGCGCCATTGGTGTTTTTAATTAAACAGTCGGATTCCCCTGGTCCGCACCAGTTCTACCAGTTTTCGGCTCAACCTCTCGAAAATTTTCGCTGGTTAGCTCTTTTCTGAAAACTGAGTTTCTGTAATCGTGCGCAAGGTGGCTTGGTGACAATCTATTAAAATGGCCAAAATCGGGGGAGGGGCGAAGCGCTGAACCCGTCAGCGCTTCGCCCATTCCCCCGATTTTGACCCACAATTGCCAAAATCGGGGGAGGGGCGAAGCGCTGAACCCGTCAGCGCTTCGCCCATTCCCCCGATTTTGACCACCTATGAAAATTACCAAAATCGGGGGAGTGGCGAAGCGCTGAACCCGTCAGCGCTTCGCCCATTCCCCCGATTCCCCCTCCGTGGCGACACTGACTTTTTATTCTTTTTTTTTGTTTTTGTGGATCTGGTATTCCCACACGCGCTATCTCCGCGAAACAAGCACGCACAGCCTCGCCCGTGACACTGAATTGTAGGTCTCATCGCCCTCTACACGCAGGTCTAGGTTGATCGGAGATGCGTTCGGCCTCACGAGGTCGGCAAAGGGCCGGAATTTCGGGGATTTGCGGGGCCATATCTCCCCGGAAATAGAACGCACAGACGAGACCACCACGCCGAATTATCCGCCTTGACGTGCTCTCACTGGAGAAATTGTCAGACAAATAAACCGAGCCCCACAGCCGATGTTGGACGGGGTCAAAGTCGGCGTGTGCACCCTCGATACTCCGACGTTTGAGGGTCGTGGTTCTCGATTTTCATAGCGCTATTTTTCGAATTATTTTACAAGTTTCACTCATTTCTTTCGGTGCTTCTGGTAGTCCACATCTTCATGGTGGTTCTGCTATCACAACTTCATTTTTGGATGGTTATTTTATTCGTATTTTACAACTTAACGTTCGCGGGTCTCGGAGTACAACGGACCCAATTTCCGGGTTGCACGGGTTTAACTGGGTCCATATCTCCCCGAAAATAGAACGCACAGACGGGACAAGCCCCTTCAATTGTCGGCCTTGACGTGCTCTCACTTGAGAAATTGTCAGACAAATAAACCGAGCCCCACAGCCGATGTTTTCCCGTGGGATGCCGCAGCTCTCTGGTTGCTTTGCTGCCTCAGATTTGCTATTAAATCATTTACTCCATGTCTTTTTAAGCCAGCTACTCCTGTGCATCTTCTGAGATCCAAACGCATAGTCACGATAACGGCTCCATACACTGGGCTGGATGTTTGGGTGACACAGACACTGCAACTCTTTTTAACGCCACGATTTTGGAAAATGAGAACTTTATTACCACACACAGATGCTGTATATCCAGTCACTTTCGAAGCCATCAGCTTATAACAGTTAGTCCTGAAGACTGGTTGCAGTGGATATGAAGCCAGACACAAAGTACTGTCATTGTCAAAAAAAACACACACATGCCCATTAACATCCATTACCTCTGGACACTTCACAACATACAGAGCATGCCAGACTCCTGAAAAACCCAATTATTTTTGCATAATGATGCACTGTACAAACTTCTATTGCATATTGACGTGCTGTACAAAAAAATCAACAAACCGCATTGTCAGCTCACCATCCACCGGAGTGTGGATGGTGAGCCCGTATACTCACATTGAGATATCCTAGAGATTCTCACCCGTTAAGAGTCACCAAATATGAAAACCTGTGAATAGCACCTCCGACTCATTTGTGCTAAGGCAACCATGACACTATTATGGGAAAAAAGAAGGTAAACAAATCGGCTAAAACAGTAATTGAGCTGCCATGTTATTAACACAAGTGGACATTGAAACAGGCACTTTATTCGTACCATCAGGTGTTTTATGTGCAGATTAAAAAACAAGTTATGGGGGCAGACCACACGGATACAAGATGTGAAAATAATATGAAAAGGGCTTGTGGAATGGTGTTGGTGTCCAGTGGACACTCGAAATAAACTTGTTGTGCAAAGAAAAGTCCAGGAGGAAACAGACTCCAAACCTTCCAGTGAGGCACAGGTATTGATTTTGGCTTTCACATCAGCACCCAATACCTTATGGTCAAATCAAAAATGGAGATGGATCTCTCCAGCAAAGTACCATGAAACGGTCAGTTCACTACCCTCACACATTATGTACATGGATAGAGATACCACAAGGGAAAATGAGGATATATTCTGTTTTGTCTGATTTGGGTGAACAGACCCTTTAACGCTGCCTCACAAGCTATGCGTAAGATACACCAATTAGCCGAGTAGCAATTGTGATGACAGTACATAATTAGCCACTGGTGAAACAAGTAACAGATTTATAATCAATACTCTCATGAATACCCTCAGACCATTGCTTTTCACACGTTTCCATTATTTTGCACACGACAGTATCACCACTAACAGGGGCTTCTGTTGAACCCGATTAAATACAAACTAACAATGGCATGGCAGCACATTCCATCTATGGAACAACTGGTCTGAGGTTCTGACTCCACTGGAGGAAGGATTGGGATGTTATGGCATCACACGAGTAACATCAATTTAAAAACCGTGAATTCATTCGATAGATATCTAAACTGGAAGATTGCACGCGTCACTATTTTTGGTGAACTGTGACGTCACCTCAGATTGTAATTATCCACCATCAAAATACATAGTTTGGATATACTATACATACGTATATGTATGAAAATAGATTGAATGGATTTCAAAATGTCCGCGAAAAACACTAAATTTCAAAGAGGGGGAAGAAGAAAACGGCAACACATTTACAATCTCAAATCTCACATATTTACAAAAAAAAACAAAGACGTTTTGTATAAAAAGTATACATCTAGGAATTGGCCCCCGTGGCACACCTGATACCGATTATCCTTCTCGCCTCAGGGCAAAAAAAACACCGTTTCTACGAGACAAGAATCAGCTGTGGTAGGATGCTGCTTTCCTCAGAGGAGCTCGTCTTTTGACTGGAATGTTCACTTTGTACTTCGCTGTCCGGCGTCTCCCGGGGGACACTTTTGCCGGAGGACCGGCCGAGCCGACCCCTCGGTTTAGCGGGTGTGTGCGGAGAACGGCGAGACCTTTTAAAGGGAGGAGTGGGAGCGGCGCAGTCCGTTTGGGTTGCGGAGTCCTGCTTTTCAAAATCATTCGCTGAACCGCCTGAGGGGGGCAGAGCGGCCCTCACGGAGTCTGCGTCGGGTAGGAGCTGTGCGGCGGCACCGGAAGCTGCTTCGTACAGCCCAAGTGCCTGCCACAGAGCTGTGGAACTGTCTTTGACTGAGGAGGGAGCATCTGCAGCATCGCTCCGCTGAAATAAAACAAATAACTTGTTATATTACAAGACACATCTGTTTATTTATTCAAATTAAATCATATTTTTGTCAAGAAATAAAACCACAACTTGCTATTCCATCATTTGAAAATGAATAAAACACACAGATGGAAGCCGGTACAAATGGACAGAGACTACAACAATTGTTTGACACACAATACTGGATTAAGATGTGTTCTAATGGCTCTGCGTTAGGTTGTATGTGTGCTGCATGGCCGAGAGATAATGTGGATCACAGAGCATTCTCTGTATTATAAATGTATTATTATTATTCTCAGCGCTCCTCTGTCTAGGAGATATTTATTTATATATTAAAAAAAAAAATCCAAAAAGTTATTTTCAAAAGTATTAACGGGAAAATAAGAAAGATCAAATGGTCTGACCCTCCCAAAGAAAAGACTCCTCTGTAAGACTTATGGAAAGTACAAATCTAGTTTTCAGATATTTTCTTTTATGAAAACTGGATAAGGAGTCAGAATTAGTTTTGATTATTCCATTTGTTCATCTAATACCCTAAGAATGTATTTTATGATGTGACTGTTTTCTCACTTGGTAAATGAAGACTGAACACAAGAAACAGCTGTGATATCCTGAATACTGTGAGAAGTGTTGGGACTGTGAATGAAACTGTGTTAATGTCACTGTCTCCCTCTACTGGATGAAGTGGGAAGTAGGTTTAAGGTGACACTGGTGATGGTGACTAACAAAGTAATTTAATGTGTCGGAATTAATTATCTCACTTTCATTTCCAAACACTGGACAGCACATTTAAATAAATAAGTGATCTACAGCCCTCTTATAGCAGCACAACGTCCATACCACAGTAATCAATACTCTCAAGCTGAGAGGACCAACCAGCTGTAAGGGAAGTTTGTCATGTTGATGTAGCACCCCTTCACTCAATAGAGTGGTCTCACCTACGTCACGATCTCCTTAGTTACGAGGTCTGTCCGCCATGTTGGAGTACATACAGATCCTACATGGCGGAGAGTAAACAAGGAAGTGCGGCGAAAATACCATACTTTGAATCACTGGATAGTGCATCAAAGATTCGCTACCTGGCCAAATTGAAGGTTATTGGCAGTGGTGTATAGTAACGAAGTAGAAATACTTCGTTACTGTACTTAAGT